>NC_072015.1:39583964-39643024 GCF_027791375.1 Indicator indicator | reverse complement strand
GGCAAGGGAGTGGGATACTGGCCTTTCTCGGGTTGTAGCGCGGGGGCCATGAGAGCCCCCCCACTACACCTTTCAGGCCGTGACCCCCCGTTTCTGACCTTTGGGGCGGTTATGGTCCCCCCCGAGGTGTGCGTCCTCACACACACACACACTGGGCCCGGCGTGCCTTTCGTTTGTATGCGCCGCGCCGACGGTGCCCCGGCCCCCCCCCCCCCCCCCCCCTGGACGATGGGTAGGGTGTGGGGGGAAGGAGGCTATGCCGGCCCCGAGATGCAGACCCCCCCCCCCCCCCCTGGGGCCCGGTGGGGCAGCCCCCCCCGGCGACACCCAGTCCGCCACACATCGGAAGACTGAAAAAAAGTGAGGGTCCCCCGGAGACCCCCAGCAGGCGGACACATGGGGCGCGGCCCGGCCCGGGGCCCCGCGCCCCCCCCGGACGCCCGTGCCGACCGTGGGGCCGCATCCCCGCACAGCGCCCTAGGACGCAGATGAGGTGGGGAGCTGGGGGACTAAATGGTGGTTTTTTTGTTAATGCTGCCTCCCCCCTCCTATTGTACCTATCCTTCCTTCTTCCTAGCGCCTAGCCTTCCTTTTTTCATCGCCCTAGGGGGAATGGAATAAATCTGGAAGTGGGGAGATTCAGACTGGATGTGAGGAAGAAGTTCTTCCCCATGAGAGTGGTGAGAGCCTGGAATGGGTTGTCCAGGGAGGTGGTTGGGGCTCCATCCCTGGAGGTGTTTAAGGCCAGGCTGGATGAGGCTCTGGCCAGCCTGATGTAGTGTGAGGTGTCCCTGCCCATGGCAGGGGGGTTGGAACTGGATGATCCTTGTGGTCCCTTCCCACCCTGACCGATTCTGTAATTCTATGATCCTGTGTGGTGGCTCCTAAGCAGTTGCTGGCCTAAAGCAGACAAAGCAAATGTCTCTATGTGTCTGGCAGGATAGGATGCAGAACTAGGTCAGAATAAGAAACATTTCCTAGGCTGACTGCAATGTCACACAGGCACATGTGTGGTTCTGGCTATTAGTGACCCTGCAGTACACAGCTGTCATTGCTCCCAAGCAGCAGAGCCCCTTGTTAAGCAGAGCATGGTAGATTAGCTCAGCTTTGCAGTTTCCTTTCTGTTCTCTGCAGGGACCTTTTTTTTTCAGGAGTACAATCCATGTGGATGTTTCCATTAAAAGTTTTCACATCTGTGTTGGCCTAAGCCAAAGAAGTAGGACCACCTGGGACAAATGATGACCTGGGGGTTCACCTGTCAGTAGAGAGCATCACAGAACACAATGGAGAGATCTATGCCAGGGTAAAAACAGTGACATCCACTCTGACTATCAAATCATTTTTAAAGACAAAGTTCAAAGAAAAACCTCACAGAATAGGAGAGTTTCTATTTTAAAGAGTAAAGAAAGTGTATCACTCATGTTGTGGCACTTTCAGTTTCTCCATCAAGCAGAGGGACTCCAGCACATGCCCTCGGGCAAAAAACAAAAGCTCTTCTAACAAATCTCTGTATGTCAGTGATTGAAATGTAAGCCCATATAGATAAGTATGTCACACACTACTGCATGCCTCATCTTTTTCTAAGCCATGTATTACCAGACAGCAAAAATTTCAATCTTTACCCAGGATTTATCTATATTTGCACAGGACAAGAGTTAAGATGCACAGTGAGAAAGAATGGCACAATTGCTTGAAATTTTATAACAGGATGTGGTACTGCAATTTCAGCACATTTCCAGGCAATAATGATAAGAAGGTTTTAGCCCAAATCCCCTATCTGACCTGGCTGCCCAAGTAAATACCTTTCTTACTCTAAGATAGCACTAGGGAAAGGACAAGGTGCCATCCATCAACTGGAAAAGAATGAGAAGAACTTCAAATTTATAATGTGCATTACTAAATATTTGTTTTCTTAAAGGTTGGTGAATCTCCTCCCTCTCTACTCTGCCCTGGTGAGGCCACATCTGGAATATTGTGTCCAGTTCTGGGACCCTCAGTTCAAGAAAGGCAGAGAACTGCTTGAAAGAGTCCAGCACAGAGCCACGGAAATGATGCAGGGAGTGGAACATCTTCCTTACAAGGAGAGACTAAAGGAGCTGGGGCTCTTTAGCTTGGAGAATAGGAGCCTAAGGGGTGACCTCATTCATGTTTATAAACACATAAAGAGTGAGTGCCAAGAGGCTGGAGCCAAGCTCTGCTGGGTGATGCCCAATGACAGCACAAGGGGCAAAGGGTGGAAGATGAGGCATAGGAAGTTCCATGGAAACAGGAGGAAGAACTTTTTCCCTGTGAGGGTGACAGAACACTGGAACAGACTGCCCGGGGGGGTTGTGGAGTCTCCCTCACTGGAGATATTCAAGACCTGCCTGGGTGAGTTCCTGTGTGATCTGCTATGGGTGATCCTGCTCTGGCAGGGGGGTTGGACTGGATGATCTCTGGAGGTCCCTTCCAACCCCTAACATTCTGTGATTCTGTGATCTTGGTTTTACTGGAGGATTTTGGTTTGGTGTTTTTGGTTTTGATGTGGTTTGGTGGTTTTGTTTGATGTGGTTTGGTGGGGGTGTTGTTTTATTTTTATTTTTAGCTTTAGAAGAAGCAGAAACGATGTGTTTCGATGTTAGGGAGAATTTGACTACGTGTGGACTTCATGGTTCTAGTTTACATACTGCTATCCCTCTGTGTGTGTGTTTAAATTGCATGAAGAAAACAAAGGAGAAAACAGTTGATTACCTAAACAAAAAGTCACAACCATATTTGGAAAAAGCCAAGAGAAATCTCTAGGAAATATACATCCAGGCCCTGGCTGCAGTTCACATTCCCACGTGAGAATTGAGCCCAGAAGATGCTCTTCGGTTTTGCCCTTGAAAATAGTGAGTCAAGGGAAGGAAATTTCAATTAACTAGACAGAGGAAGAACAAGTTTCTAGAAAATTCTTCTGAAAGTTATGAAAATAGAGACTAAATTGTTTTTCTTCTTTGTATTAGACATTGGCTGCATTGATGTGGACATATAATAAAACTGACCAGAAACATCAATCTTTACTAAACAAGCTCAGAAAACCAAAGCAAATTGAATGAACACCATTTGCTCTTGCCAAAAAAAAACCCTAAACAAACAAAAAAAACCCCCCCAAAAAACAACAAAAACCAAACCAAGCCCGTCAGGGTTAAGGGAAGGATTTAGAATCATAGAATCATAGAATCAGTCAGGGTTGGAAGGGACCACAAGGATCATTTAGTTCCAACCCCCCTGCCATGGCCAGGGACACCTCACACTACATCAGGCTGGCCAGAGCCTCATCCAGCCTGGCCTTAAACACCTCCAGGGATGGAGCCTCAACCACCTCCCTGGACAACCCATTCCAGGCTCTCACCACTCTGATGGGGAAAACTTCTTCCTAACATCCATCCGGAATTTCCCCACTTCCAGCTTTATTCCATTCCCCCTACTCCTATCACTCCCTGATATCCTAAAAAGTCCCTCCCCAGCTTTCTTGTAGCCCCCTTCAGATACTGGAAGGCTACAAGAAGGTCACCTGGGAGCCTTCTCTTCTCCAGACTGAACAGCCCCAACTCTCTCAGTCTGTCCTCATAGGAGAGGTGCTCCAGCCCTTTGAGAAAGACCAGTTTGTCTTGGCTTTCTCAATAAAACATTTTGGTTTAGTCCTTTTGTATTTTCATCTGTGCATAGCACTTTTTTAAACATAAATGGAGAAAATGAGTCCACAAAATAGTGGATTAACTCCAAAACCTCACAGAGCAGGTTTCTTACAAAAGGCCTTTTTTGAACTCAAATTGATGGGGTTCCCCACTCCCCTTCATTTTAAAGTTTAAAAAAAACGAAAACAAACCCAACAACAAGCAAACAAAAAGAAGGTGCAAAAGAATTCTTTCCCTCTCCTTTTTTTCTGGGAGCAGCTGTCAACACCACACACCTCCCTGCCATGTTCCTTGCTCAGCTCCACTTCTGCCCTTTGTTCTTTGTCTTTTAAAAGGAGAAATGAGAGGAGAATGTGAAAAATTCATGAAAAGGCTGCCTGTTTGACTAATGAAAACGTTCACATTCAAAACCACAGAATTGATCAGCATATCAATTTGTTCCTGACACAGAGGTTAATATCTGAAACAACAGTGCCTCCTCCACTTGCTTGCGATTCAAACGCAGCGTGTGTCACACCTCTCTGCAAGTGGTTCTGATTCAGCTGAAAAGGATGAGCAACAGTGGTCTTGTGAGTCAGTGCCTGACTTGGAAGACCTTTATCTGTAGCATTATAAAGGTAGTAGTTTTGTTAATTCAGTCTTAGGAGTATTTGCCTTCAGCCACTGTGCTGGCAGAACAAGTCATTCCTTTCAGATTTTAGGAAACCCACCTTTCACATCATCAACAGAGTCAGAACTCAGGGGGGGCTTGGACCAATATGATATTCACCAGGACTGATTTCCTCTTGGTTTAATATTCTTACCTAGCTGGTTAGTTTGGCTCACTATCCTTACACACCTAGGAGTAGTTCAGCTGCCTGCTGTTATTAACATGCATTGCTACAGGCTGGAGAGCAGCCAGGCAGAAAGAGGCCTGGGGGTACCAGTTGGCAGTAGGCTGAACATGAGCCAGCAGTGTGCCCAGGTGGCCAAGAAGCCAATGGCATCCTGGCCTGGATCAGGAATGGTGTGGCCAGCAGGAGCAGGGAAGTCATTGTGCCCTGTACTCAGCACTGGTTAGGCCACACCTTGAGTACTGTGTCCAGTTCTGGGCTCCTCAGTTTAAGAAAGATGTTGAGATGCTGGAACTTGTCCTGAGAAGGGCAATGAGGCTGGGGAGGGGTCTGGAGCACAGCCCTGTGAGGAGAGGCTGAGGGAGCTGGGGGTGTTCAGCCTGGAGAAGAGGAGGCTCAGGGCAGACCTCATTGCTGTCTGCAACTACCTGAAAGGAGGTTGTAGCCAGGTGGGGGTTGGGCTCTTCACCCAGGCAGCCAGTGACAAAATGAGAGGACACAGTCTCAAGCTGTGCCAGGGAAGGTTTAGGCTCAAGGTGAGGAAGAAATTCTTCCCAGAAAGAGTAATTGGCCATTGGAATGGGCTGCCCAGGGAGGTGTGGAATTACCATCCCTGGAATTAAGACTGAATGAGAAATTTAGTGCCATGTTTAGTTGATTAGATGGTGTTGGCTGATAGGTTGGACTTGATAATCTCAAAGGTCTTTTCCAACTTGGAAAGTCTCCAGAGAAGGAGACTCCACAACCTCCCTGGGCAGCCTGTTCCAGTGCTCTGTCCCCCTCACTGGAAAGAAGTTTCTCCTCATGTTGAGCTGAAATCTTCTCTGTTCAAGTTTGAACCCATTGTTCCTTGTCTTATCAACTCTGAACCACCCAAAAGAGCCTGGCCCCCTCCCCTTGACACCCACCCCTCAGATATTGATAGACATTGATCAGATCCCCTCTCAGTCTTCTCTTCTCCACACTAAACAGCCCCAGGGCTCTCAGTCTCTCTTCACAGGGGAGATGCTCAAGTCCCCTAATCATCCTCGTGGCTCTCCCTTGGATTCTCTCCAGCAGGTCTCTGTCTCTCTTGAACTGGGGAGCCCCAAACTGGACACAGGATTGCAGGTGTGGTCTCAGCAGGGCAGAGTAGAGAGGTAGAAGAACTTCCCTAGCCCTGCTGGACACCTTTCTTGATGCACCCCAGGATCCCATTGGCTCTCTTGGCCACCAGAGCACATTGTTGTTCCATGGAGATCTTGCTGTCCACCAGCACAGTGGACTGCTGTCCACAGGTCCCTGTGAACTAGCTCATCTGGCAAAAATGGATGAAATAAAAGCCTGCTGGTAGAAATCTAAAGGATCTTATTATTTTAACCAGTATCAAGGGAGTCAACATTAGGTTACACTCACTGCAAAACTGTCCTTCCACATGTAATTGATGACACATAGCAGCTGCTGGAGAGGAACAATGGATATCCCCCCCCCCTTTATGAGGAAGCTCTGTTCTTTAAAATGTTCAACAGAGATGACTTCTAAAAAAAAATCAACACACATCATGTGTGTAGATCTCAGATTTCCCAGTGGTAGGTGATGATTTTAGTTTAGCTTCAGGTTTCAGCATTAGTTAATCCTAAAGATAAATAACTTTGCTTCACTTGGCATTCCTTGGATGTGAGGAATGGAATGTTTCACATCTCTCTCTACTTCTTTCTGCTAATTGTGCTCTCAAGTAAGTCTTGAGGCATATTTTGTATTTAAAAGACTCTTCTGCACATCTATGGTCTAGGAGTGTGCTCCTCTTCAAAACAGGTTCGATTTATTCCTCTGGTTTGTGCAGCAAAAGGAACAGAGCCAGCAGCAAATAGCTGCATCCAGCTCAACTTGTACAATCTTACAAGTTTGCTAGTTAGTTGTTCCCTGCAAACTTATGACCAGAAGTCAGACAGAAGTTTACAGGAATCATGTATTTGTGTTGTTAGCAAAGCACACAGAAGTTGGATTTCTTTCTGTCTGCCATAACTATCATCTCCAAAGTCTGGGAGAGCTGATTTTAAGAGAGGTCTGGCACTCCAACATCAGAAACTAATGCTGGGATCACATTTGGGAGTCACTATCCTCAAATGTTTCCTCTCTGCAGTCCATTTACAGTGACAAAGAGGCAGCAAAACCTTTCATTTCAACAGCTTCTGGCTTCAGCACTGCTATCTCAGCAGGATGTGAAGACAAGATTAAAAGGCCATCAGGGACTTTGCCTGCAGATGGGTGAAAGAAATTTTTCATGAAAGCAACTGTAATTTTAGCCCTAAAATGATGCTCAATGACTGCACCACAGTCGGGACCCAAGATATTACACATGTAAGTAAACAGCTCAGAGATTAATAGATAGCTGAGATAATACAGGGGTGGCGGTGGGGATGGGGATGTCCTGCGTCTGGGAAGGAAGAATAAACTGCAGCAGTACAGGTTGGGAGGTGATCTGCTGGAGAGCAGCCCTGTGGAGAAGGATCTAGGAATCCTGGTGGATAACAAGTTGTCCATGGGACAGCAATGTGCCCTTGTGTCCAAGAAGGCCAATGGGATCCTGGGGTGCATTCAGAGGAACGTGTCCAGCACATCGAGAGAGGTTCTCCTCCCCCTCTACTCTGCCCTGGTGTGACCTCACCTGGAATATTGCATCCAGTTTTGGACTCCCCAGCTTCTCAGTGAAGAAGTTCCTCCTCATGTTGAAGTGGAATCTCCTTTGCTATAGTTCATATCCATTACCCCTTGTCACAGAATCACAGAATCAGCCAGGCTGGAAGAGACCTCCGAGATCATCAAGTCCAACCTCATACCTAACACTTCCTGACAACTAAACCATGGCTCCAAGTGCCACATCCAAGCTTTTCTTGAACACCTCCAGAGTCGGTGACTCCACCACCTCCCTGGGCAGCACATTCCAATGGTCAATCTCTCTTTCTGGGAAGAACTTTTTCCTCACCTCCAGTTTAAGTTTCCCCTGGTGCAGCTTGAGACTGTGTCCTCTTGTTCTGCTGCTGGTTGCCTGGGAGAAGAGACCAACCCCCACCTGGCTACAACCTCCCTTCAGGTAGCTGTAGACAGCAATAAGGTCTGCCCTGAGCCTCCTCTTCTCCAGGCTAAACACCCCCAGCTCCCTCAGCCTCTCCTCATAGGGTTTGTGTTCCAGACCCCTCCCCAGCTTCGTTGCCCTTCTCTGGACACATTCCAGTACCTCAACATCTCTCTTGAATTGAGGAGCCCAGAACTGGACACAGGACTCAAGGTGTGGCCTGACCAGTGCTGAGTACAGGGCAAGAATAACCTCCCTTGTCCTGCTAGCCACACTATTCCTGATCCAGGCCAGGATGCCATTGGCTCTCCTGGCCACCTGGGCACACTGCTGGCTCATGTTCAGCCTACTGTCAACCAGCACCCCCAGGTCCCTCTCTGCCTGGCTGCTCCCCAGCCACTCTGTCCCCAGCCTGTAGTGGTGCATGGGGTTGTTGTGGCCAAAGTGCAGAACCCTGCACTTAGCCTTGTTAAATCTCATTCCATCTCTGGGCTGCCTTTGTTTGGTTGGTTTTTTTCCTTGCCAGTCACCAAAACTGTGCCTCTAGAGGGGTATTTGTTCTTTTGGGTGGTCAGCATGCAACTCACAGTGGCCATCAAAAGCAGCTGTGAGGTGACAACCAACGTGCTGCCCTTCCCAGCCATAGCCTCTTCTGTGGCCATCACTACTCTTTCCCCACCACAGTGGAGACCTGCTTGGAAA
Organism: Indicator indicator; assembly: GCF_027791375.1. Taxonomy (NCBI): domain Eukaryota; kingdom Metazoa; phylum Chordata; class Aves; order Piciformes; family Indicatoridae; genus Indicator; species Indicator indicator. Next base: position 39,634,775 of record NC_072015.1, on the reverse strand, counting down.
CAAACAGCCAAAGCAGCTGTACTTGAGCCTATCTTTGAAAATGGAGTGTTGCAAGGAGGCTGCCACTGGTTTAGTATTTCACACAGCCTTGTTCCTGATCAGGAGCAGACGGGGACTCAAAGTGTGCACAAACACTAGCTTAGCTGGCTTTGCCACCCACAGCTTGTCTGGATGCACTTAGGGAATTCAGCTTCTTCAAGAAATGTTCCCACACTGTGCAGTCATAGCAAGAAGCTGGGTGCATGTACTAGGTGGGACTCACCAAAGTCACTGCAAACCTGATAGTGAAAAATACCCCATCCCTAGGGTATGTGAGAAGGCTCAAAGGAACTTTTGATTCCTGAAAAAGACCCCAATATGCAGCTTTTGGTCCACAAAGAAAACACTATCCTTTTGTATCCATAAATCCTTGAGAGAAACTGCATAACACAAAGATTACAAAGTGTGCCTTACAGGGTCAGGAGAGTCCATAACTTTTGAATCAACTCTTTGATATTTGCAGTCTAGGCAAACCTCCTAGCCTACTGGCTTAAGGATTAGAAAAACAACAGAAGTATTTCTCCACCTGGTTCACAGGATCATAGGATACCAGGGATTGGAAGGGACCCAAAGAGATCATTCAGTCCAACCCCCCTGCCAGAGCAGGACCATACAACCTAGCTCAGGTCACACAGGAACACATCCAGATGGGGCTTGAAAGTCTCCAGAGAAGGAGACTCCACAACCTCTCTGGGCATCCTGTTCCAGTGCTCTGTGACCCTCACAGTGAAGAACTTCCTCCTCATGTTGAGGTGGAACCTCCTGTGCTGGAGTTTCTATCCATTGCTCCTTGTCCTATCACAGGGAGCAAGTGAGCAGAGCCTGTCCCCTCCCTCTGACCCCCAGCCCTCAGATATTTATAAACATTTATTAAATCCCCTCTCAGTCTTCTCTTCTCCAGACTAAACAGCCCCAGGTCCCTCAGCCTCTCCTCACAGGGTGTGCTCCAGTCCCTTCAGCATCCTGGTAGCTCACCCTTGGACTCTCTCCAGCAGATCCTTGTCCCTCTTGAACTGGGGAGCCCAAAACTGGGTGGAATATTTCAGGTGAGGTCTCACCAGAGCAGAGTAGAGGGGGAGGAGAACCTCCCTCAAACCTCCCATTTAACACCTTTTACTGCTGTGGGCAATGCTGTTGATCTGTTTCTTTGTTTCCACAAAGATGATTTCAGAGCAGATTCCTGACAAATTTGTTTCCTCTTGTGTTCTGTTTTAGCCTGTGTGTATATCTATGTTGTGAAAGCAGCATGTGAGAGCATTTCAGGTAAATTTCAAGTGGAACAGGCTAAAAGTACAATTGAACATATCAAAAAACTATCATTTTGTACCTGAGAAAACAAAACTTTGGTTGGAGACATGCCCTGGAGATGACCTTGTCGCAGGAAGAGGAGGTAAAAAAGAGAGTGATTGCTCCATGTGAACATCACTTGCAGCAACAGGCTGGAAGCTGTCTGTCTTTGCCAGATAAACACACCCAATGCTTTTAAGTCCAGTCTTTCCAACTAGCTTCCCATCTGGATGCGATAGGAGGGGAACAGCATCCAAGGCATGAACACCTTCCCACCTGCTTGAGGCTAGCAAGAAAGAAAGCTCTCTGACCTGTGAAAGGAAAGTTTTACATCTTTCACTTCTGAATGCCAGGAGTCAGGGGCACTTGCAGCCAGTGCAGGAGCAAACCACGGAAATATTTCTTGTTTTACATAAGTTCCTTCCTTTGGAGTGAAACTGGCCCTTTTTGCATACTGCTTGAGAAACCCTTCCCCAACTCATAGGCCAGCATCCAGGACACCTGCAGCAGGGCTACAGCCAGTCACAGCACAGAAGTGCTGTCAGGATGTGCCATGCTGTGCTGCTGGAGAGATGGAGCATCCTTTCCCCAGAGTCAGGGGCACCCCAGGGAGATAGGAGAGAGGGCTGGCAGCACTGGGCTGTTCCAGTATCATAGAATCAGAGAATTGTTAGGGTTGGAAGGGACCTCAAGGCTCAGCCAGTTCCAACCCCCCTGCCATGGCCAGGGACACCTCACACTACAGCAGGTTGCTCACAGCCACATCCAGCCTGGCTGCAAAAACCTTCAGGGATGAGGCTGCCACCACCTCCCTGGGAAACCTCTTCCAGGGTCTCACCACCCTCATGGGGAAAATCTTCTTCCTAGCATCTAATCTGAATCTCCCCATTTCTAGTTTTGCTCCATTCCCCCCAGTCCTATCACTACCTGACACCCTAAAAAGTCCCTCCCCAGCTTTCTTGTAGCCCCTTTCAGATATTGGAAGGCCACAAGAAGGTCTCCTCAGAGCCTTCTCTTCTCCAGACTGAACAGCCCCAACTCTCTCAGTCTGTCCTCATAGGAGAGGTTCTCCAGCCCTCTGATCATCCTGGTGGCCCTTCTCTGGACACCTTCCAGCACCTCCAGATCCTTCTTGTAATAGAGGCTCCAGAACTGGATGCAGTACTCCAGGTGGGGTCTCACCAGAGCGGGGCAGAGGGGGAGAATCACCTCCCTCAACCTGCTGGCTATGCTTCTCTTGATGCAGCCCAGGCTCTGGTTGGCTTTCTGGGCTGCAAGTGCAAACTGCTGGCTCATGTTGAGCTTCTCATCCAGCAGCACCCCTAAGTCCTTTTCTTCAGGGCTGCTTTCAAGCCAGTCCCTGTCCAGCCTATATAAGTGCTTGTGATTGCCCCAACCCAGCTGCAGGACCTTGCATTTGGTCTTCTTGAACCTCATGAGGTTGTCAAGGGCTCACCTCTCCAGCCTGTCCAGGTCCCTCTGGATGGCATCCCTTTCCATCATGTATGAGGCTGGCACATTGTCTCCTAAAGCAAATGAGGTATAGCAGCATTCATGGGATTTGGGCGTCTCAGTAGGAAACCAAGAGCTGGAAACTAAAGGGCAGATTATGTGTTGAGCACATGAGGCCTGAGAGAGCTGAGTGCCCACTTGAACATGACCTGCAAATCTTGCTGGCACAGGTACTTAGCTGCTCACCCACCCCAAGCCTCCACACACCTTCTCTGCTCTCAGGCAGGCCTGGGTTTGGTTACCAGCTGTCAGGCATGGCTGCACACACAGGGACAAGGTGAGTCACCTGCAAACAGCAAGGAGAAGTATCAGGAACATAGGCTGGATAGAAATACCAGGTATAGGCTGGATGTTAGAAGGAAGTTCTTCACAGAGAGAGAGATTGCCCATTGGGATGTGCTGCCCAGGGAGGTGGTGGAGTCACCATCCCTGGAAATGTTCAAGAGAAGCCTGGATGAGGCACTTGGTGCCATAGTCTAGTTGATTGGATAGGGCTGGGTGATAGGTTGGACTGGATGATCTTGGAGGTCTCTTCCAACCTGGTTGATTCTATGATTCTATGGACATGGATTTATGCTGTATGCTCACTGGCCCCACATTCCTATCACATTGTGATAAGAGGTACCAGGCAGGCCAGGGTAAGCTGAAAGTGTCTCACAGGTTTGACTGGTGGCAGGTGTTTAGCTCCTGAGTATCAAAGCTAACTATGCTTTGGGTTGGAGGTTTACTCCTTTCCAGACACAATCTGCAGAGAAGAGGCTCTCTAGGGGAAAGCAGTAGCAACCCCTCGTCCTTCCCCCCCAAATTCAGAATGGGTTGCACAAGTTACTTCAAAGGATTTGTTTTCTTTAAATCTGTCTACTTATAAATCCAGCCATGTGTTCTTGGTTAGCACTGCCCTGTGGACAAGTTGTTCCCCTCCACCCAAGTTTACTTGAGGCAAGTGGATTACTCAGCCCCCTAGAGCTGAGCAAGAAACTTTCCTTCCTTCCCTCCTTCCTTTCTTTCTTCCTCTCTTTCTTCCTTTCTTTCTCTCTCTTTCTTTCTGCAGAGTTGCAGTATGAAGGCAGCTTGGGAGTGAAAGAGTTTGTAACTAGAAAAACTCAGGCAATCACATCCCTCAGCACTGAGGAGCTAGACCAAGACTGTGTGCTTCATTCTGTGTTCAGCTGCTTCACTGTTCAACACTGTGAATTCACAGATGAGTACAGAGCAGCAGTTCATTGTGCTGAACCACATTTGGGAACACCTCAAAAAAATCAGAAAAGAAGAAATCAGCAGTGCCTGAGAGAAATAGTGGGACCAGAGGAGATGCTGAGTGGAAGATGGTGATGCAAACACTCCAGTTACTGATGAGTGGTTTCCTGCAAGCAGCCAGCTCTGCTATTAGAGAGTGGTTGGTGCTGCACCAGTAAAGGAAAATCCAAAGACCAGTTAGGTTCTTCAAAGGTGAGCAGAACCTTTCACAGTCTAAACACTTGATAACAGCTGTAACTAAAGATTGCTCTTACACCAGAAGACCAGCTGCTCCAGCATGAGTCAAGAAGATGAGAAAAGCAGATAAGGAAGAACCCCACACTTCTCCATCTTATTCATAGAAATCATAAGCAGAGCAAGTCTTGGTCTCCAGCAATGCATCAAAAGGGAGGAAACAGAAAGTATATTTGTTCAGCTGGCACAATACAGCCAGAAAAATTATGCACCCTAAAATGTCTCTGGAAGTAGAACAAGCCCCAAACAGCAGAGGTCTGCCATGGCAATAGTTGTTTTGCATGGGATGACCAAGTGAGGAGTGGGTTTCCTTCATTTGCATCTGAGCCAGCAAACTCACCACTGACTCCTGCTAATATTAAAGGAGGGGAGTCTGTCCTGGGTACTGCAGAAATGCTGATGATTGCTCTTTGGATAGCTTAATAACATCAGACCTAGTAAGAGAAAGAAACCCAGCTTCTCAAAGCAGGTATTTTCAGTTTTCAATGTCTTGACTCACACAAACATGAAAGGGCTGCCCAAGACTCACAATGAAAACCTCTACTTTTTCCAAGGCATTTTACTGCAATGGTGCTGGGATTTCCCAGGGCAGTTGCTGGGAGGCTGTTGTAAAGGCTCATGCAGAGTGGTACTTTCAAGCTGACAAGTCCAGGAGATTCTGGAGGGCAGATTCATACCCACAAAGAAGCAAAGCTACAAACAAGCATGTGACTTGCTGCCTGTTAGTTTAGGCAGCCTCTAGGATTCTTTCCTTTCCTGATCTTCCAGCTGTCCATCTTTGAGATGAAGCCATGAACACCTTTTTGATCAGAGATGGTCGTTTTCAGGGCTTTCCAGGGATTATTTTCTTGTTCTAGCCTTCCATTTGAATAAATTAAGCCATCACATTAAGTGGCAGAGAGTGCAGCAGAGCTGTAAAAAACCTTGAGAATGGCCTTTGCTTACTTACCCATTGCTCCAAGGAAGGTCCTTGCAATTACAAGTGACAAAGCAATTTGGCAAAAGAGGGATTTACCACTTAGGAATTATCATTATTAACAGCAGATGAAGTGGCATGTCCAGCTCCTAGCCTGGGCACAGAGTTCCCTCCCAAGCATTACAGGACAACAACAGTCACTTAAGTCAGCAGGTATGACCAGCTTTAAGCTGAGCTGCAGAGAAATCCATCACCTTTCAGACCCTCTTTTTAAAGTCAAGCATGTGCCCCCTATTAAATACCAAACCAGACACACACAGCAGAAATAGAAGATTAAAGAATATTTAATGCATGAAAACTTTCCAGAGCTATTTTTCTGCCTGCATCCCTTTCACCATGAATAAATTATCCACATATTTCTAAGCACTGAAACAAACCCAAGAATTTTTACATCTCTCCCAGCTCTGCCTTTTCCATACAACGGTTGTTTCCAATTACAGCCAGCTTCCATCAGCATCTCTCAACCTGGTTACTTGCAGCAGCCAATTTGGATACTGACTTTGTGTTTTCACCTTAGTTGTTCACTGAGCTGTGAGGGAGAAGAGGGGAAAGAAGAGAAAGTGAATGTAAGCTAATGTCAAGATGGACATTAGGTAAAATGAATATAAGCTAATGTCAAGATAGACATTAGGTAAAGTGAATATAAGCCAATGTCAAGATGGGCATTAGGTAAAATGAATGTAAGCTAATGTCAAAATGGACATTAGGTAAAAAATTCAAATCTTACCATGATACATGGGAATGGAAAATGTTCACCCAGCTACATCCAGCACACTGGAATGGAGGACTGTACCAGCCTGGCTGGCAGCACCTTACAGAAGATTGAAGGGGACAAAAAGTATTGCATCCCCTCTGTACTAACTACATTGCCCTTCATCAACCCAACAGCATGCACAGACACAGGGTACACACACACACACAAATCCTCTATGCATCTGCTCTGCCAGTATAGGAGCTGTGCTCACATGCAGCAATACAACAGGTGAACTTCTTCAGAGGTCTCAGGGCAGCCTCAGCTGGAGCTAAGGCTGTCCTGTGCTGCTGAGTGACTACTATTTAAATGATTCATGGAAGTTTACCTTGCAGCTGCCTTGGTACCCCTACTCCATGCTCCCATAGTCCACCTTCTGCTTTGCTCAAGCTTCCCTATTGCGGTGGGTTGAAAATTCCACATACCCCCCAGCATTAAATTGCCAGACCAGCTCAGTTGGAAGCAAATGAAAGCTGTATTTACAAGCCAAACTACAATCTACAACGAAATGCAATGAATATATACAATATTTACAATATTTATAGGTATTTACAATTGATAAACAGCACAAGAATCCCCCCTGGACAAACCAGGGGAGCTAGTAATAGCTTCCCCTTCCTTGCTTCCCCCTCCTGTACATGCCAGAGGAGAGAGAAGAGCAGAGGGGTTGTTTGTTAGCACCTAGCCACAACAAAGCAATGCAGCCAAGGTCAGCAAAGCCAGCAGAAGCACCAGCCAGAGCAGAGGAAGGGAAAAGAGAGAGCAAGTTAGCTTACCTATCTAAGTTTGATAGCAGATATCTGTCCAATGGGATTATTTAGAATTTATCCTTATTTTCCTTTTTCCATCCAATGGTGATTGATTTACATTCTACTACTTTCTGTTCAAGATCTGTGTGTGATGGTTTTAAGACTGTCTTTTTAATTTTTCTTCACAAGGTTCAAGCAGAGAAGGTGAAGGAATGTAAATAAGTCACTCTTGGGTGTAAGAAAGCAAAATAATGATTGTTCTGAACACTTCCATTGAAGAGAGAGAAATGTTTAAGAACTACTACTCAAAAACAAGGTTGGGGAGTTTGGGCAGTCTGGGACTCAGCTTGCTCGCTCAGTTTCTGTCTGGCTGCTTCTTCTTTTCTGGCTGAAGATAACACACTGACCTTGACAAGCTAAGTCTAACAGCCTCTCTGCTTCTTGACTCTCTGCCTTCTGCCAGGGGGGTCTGCAGGGAGTCCTTCTGGCTGAGGGGGAGCCCCCTTGGGGGAAGCAAAGGGGGCTTGGTTGTGCTTTTCTGCTGATTGTACCTATTTGTAAATGTTGTGAATAGTGTCTGTTTGTACATATTCATTGCATTTCATCATAGATTGTAGGTTTGCTTGTAAATACAGCTTTCATTCGCTTCCAGACTGAGCTAGCCTGGTCATTGTCGGGGGGTGGGGGGAAGTGTCTCAGCTCTGTGGAAAATTTTCTAGGCACAGCCTGAAAGGACCACACCTATGACCACAGTAACATCCCCAATATTGCCTGGAGTGGCAGCTCTTCCCTTCTTTCAAGTAACCTCCACTGCAGGAAATAATCCTCTTGAGTAACAAACCTGCTGCTTCATGCTTGTATATTTTTCAGCCTCTGACCATTTCACAGCAGGCTGGTTCCTGACATTTACCAGGTACAACTGTCCCAGCACATCCCCCTTTCCTCCCTCTGCCTGTTGCCAACACTGCTGCTGATCAGCTTCACTGGAGAGAACAGTGCAACACACCATCCCCAAAGCATGTGTGTGGCTTTTCCTGCTGGCAGTGCTTCGTAGTGTGTCCAGCAGGAGCAGGGAAGTCATTCTGTCCTGTACTCAGTGCTGGTCAGGCCACACCTTGAGTCCTGTGTCCAGTTCTGGGCCCCTCACTTCAAGAAAGATGTTGAGTTGCTGGAATGTGTCCAGAGAAGGGCAACAAAGCTGGGGAGGGGTCTGGAGCACAGCCCTGTGAGGAGAGGCTGAGGGAGCTGGGGGTGTTTATCCTGGAGAAGAGGAGGCTCAGGGGAGACCTCATTGCTGTCTACAACTACCTGAAGGGAGGCTGTAGCCAGGTGGGGGTTGGTCTCTTCTCCCAGGCACCCAGTGACAGAAGGAGAGGACACAGTCTCAAGCTGTGCCAGGGGAGGTTTGGGCTGGATGTTAGGAAGAAATTCTTCCCAGAAAGAGAGATTGGCCATTGGAATGTGCTGCCCAGGGAGGTGGTGGAGTCACTGTCCCTGGAAGTGTTTAAAATAAGCCTGGATGAGGCACTCAGTGACATGTTTAGTTGATTAGATGGTGTTGGGTGAAAGGTTGGACCTGATGACATCAAAGGTCTTTTCCAACCTGGTTAATTCTGTGATTCTGTGATTCGTAAGCACCTTCTCAGGAGCCTCAGGAGCCTCTTCTGCTGTTCATCGAGGTAAGGCCCCTGCAGGGCTTGGCTGAAGCTGCAGCTCTGGATTGGCTCTATTCATTGCATTGCTGTTTTCAGAAGTGTTTCAGCAGGCTTTGCTTCCAATGCACTTGTCACTGTCTAAAAAAAACAGACTTTAATAAGAATACAGAGAGAGGGCCTGAAGGAAAGATTTTGTTTAGTTTTTAAGCCCCTCAGTGCTTTCAGATCTTGTTCATTTATGCAAGGAGGAAAAAAAAAAGGCGATTTGTTTTTTTTGTTTTTTTTTTTAATTGCAGGCTAGCAATATTTCCAGACAGCTCTAACCATCATTAGCCTTTCTGATTACTTAAGTAAACAACTTGATTGCCTATTGATCACAGATCTATGATATCACTTGGATTTGATCACTTGGATTGAGGAAGAAGTTCTTCCCCATGAGAGTGGTGAGAGCCTGGAATGGGTTGTGCAGGGAGGTGGTTGAGGCTCCATCCCTGGAGGTGTTTAAGGCCAGGCTGGATGAGGCTCTGGCCAGCCTGATGTAGTGTGAGGTGCCCCTGGCCATGGCAGGGGGGTTGGAACTGGATGATCCTTGTGGTCCCTTCCCAGCCTGACTGATTCTATCATTCTATGATTTTATGATTCTATGATTTATTTTAGCTTTGCACATTAGCCTCAGTTGCTGAGAAATGCAAATACAATAAATTCATTTCCCTATTGCTTGTCAGAACCTTGTACATGTGCTGCTTCAGTATTCCAGGCTCAGATATTGCCTTCCTTTCCTGGGGTCTAACGAAGAAGAATTCCAAGAGGGCAGAAAATTAATTTCTAGCCCAAGGGAAAACGTTTGATTAAAAAAGTTGCATTGTTAATAGTGTTCATGGAAGATGAGGTGAATATGGGGATGAAAAAAAAAATACTACTGGAGTGGTTTTTAGCTCAGTGCCACTGAGGGCCTGACAAGAGCTGTAGTTTGTAATTGTTTTAACTCAGTCTCTTCTGTCCGCTGGGGCTCCTGGCCAGGCTCACACAAGGTATGTTCCACTGGGCACAGGCAGAAGGAAGACTGTTGCTCCTCATAGGTGATGTCAGGCAAGGAGGCCATCTGATAAAACCTAAAATATAATTTAGGAAACATTATGACATCTGGATTGGCTAAAAATAATTTTTATTGCATGTATTCTTTTTTCACAGCAAGAAGTTCTTTACTCCTGGCTAAGTCTAGCAAAATCTCTCTCTTTCTCTTGTCCCTTTTGTGTACAAGGGGATAAAGGGAGGCAGGGAGGGAGAAGCTGTTAGCTTCCCCTGCTCTTTGACCAGGGAGGTCCTTGTGCTGTTTATTAGTTGTAAATACCTGTAAATATTGTAAATATTGTGTATTTTGTACATACTCATTGCATTCCATTGTAGATTGTAGGTTTTGCTTGTAAATACACCTTCCTTTTGCTTCCACCTGAGCTGGTCTGGCAAATTTAATGTTGGGGGGAAATTTTCAACCCACCACACACTTTTATGGTTCTTGGATTCATTAGGAGTAGTAAACTAATGTGCAAAAAAAAAAAAAAAGAAAGGATAAAATCACATATAAAATCCAAGCAGGCCCAAGAGATCTTACAAGGCTTCCTGGTGAGCAGAATGCAGCTGAGGGAAGCAGCTTTTCTAAACTGCTACTTATCTTGATCCATTTTCAGGGAAGGGGATAAAATGTCACAGTGACATATTTTACTTTAGATAATCAATGTTGTGGGCTGCAAAGGAAAAGAAAATACAGCCTCATAGCAGTAACTGTCTTCAGAAACATTTTGCTTTTTTTTTTATGCTTAGCTGCTGAAAAATAAAAGTTAAATAACAAAACTGCAGAACCAATGGCTTTGCTTCTCATCTCTGCTGTGCACCCTTCAGAACAGGAACAGCTACAAGCCAGATGCTCTGTTGTGATCAAGATCAGAGGCAGAAGCACTCTCATGCTTCTCACAGGATCACAGAACATTAGAGGTTGGAAGGGACCTCCAGAGATCATCAAGTCCATACCCCCTGCCAAAAGCCAGGGTAGTCTGCAGAGGAATGCATCCAGGTGGGTTTTGAATGTGTCCAGAGAAGAAGACTCCACAACCTCTCTGAGCAGCCTGTTCCAGGGCTGTCACCCTCACTGTAAAGAGGTTTCTCCTCCTGTTGAGCTGAAATCTTCTGTGTTCTAGTTTGAACCCATTGTTCCTTGACTTATCACTGTGAACCACCAAAAAGAGCCTGGCCCCCTCCACTTGACACCCACCCCTCACATATTGATAGACATTGATCAGATCCCTCTCAGTCTTCTCTTCTCCAGACTAAACAGCCCCAGGGCTCTCAGTCTCTCTTCACAGGGGAGATGCTCAAGTCCCCTAAGCATCCTCGTGGCTCTCCCTTGGATTCTCTCCAGCAGGTCTCTGTCTCTCTTGAACTGGGGAGCCCCAAAACTGGACAGAGGATTGCAGGTGTGGTCTCAGCAGGGCAGAGTAAGAGGGGTAGAAGAACTTCCCTAGCCCTACTGGACACACCTTTCTTGATGCATCCCAGGATCCCATTGGCTCTCTTGGCCACAAGAGCACATTGTTGTCCCATGGAGATCTTGCTGTCCACCAGCACTCCAAGGTCTTTCTCTGTGGAGCTGCTTTCCAGCAGGGCAGCCTCTAACCTGTCCTGGTGCCTGTTGTTATTCCTCCCCAGATGCAGGACCCTGCACTTGTCCTTATTAAACTCCATGAGGTTTGCCTGCAGCCAGCTCTCAGCCTGTCCAGGTCACGTTGGATGCTGCACAGCCTGACAGGTGTCAGCCAACCCCCCAGTTTGTATCATCAGAACTTGCTGAGGGTACTCTCAATCCCCTCAGCCAGGTCCTTGATAAAGATATTGAACAAAACTGGACCCAGTAGAAAACCCTGGGGGACACCAGTTGCCACAGGCCTCCAAGTTGACTCTGTGCCACTGATGACAACCCTCTGAACTCTGTTGTGGAGCCAGTTTGCAATCCACCTCACTGACAGCCATCTGTGCCACATCTCCTGAGCTTTTCTATGAGGATGTTATGGGAGACAGTATCAAAAGCTTTGCTGACATCAAGATGTATGACATCCACTGCTCTGCCCTCATGGTTTCATAGAAGGCTATCAGATGAGTCAGACAGGATCTCCCCTTGGTAAATCCATGTTGGCTACTCCTGATAACCTTCTTGTCTTCCATGTGGTTAGAGATGACCTCCAGGATGAGCTGCTCCATCACCTTACCAGGGATGAAGGTGAGGCTGATTGGTCTGTAGTTGCCTGGGTCCTCCTTCTTGCCTCTTTTGAAGACTGGAGTGACATTTGCTTTCTTCCAGTCCTCAGGCACCTCTCCTGTTCTCCAGGACTTTTCAAAGATGATGGAGAGAGGTTCAGCAACAGTATCAGCAGCTCTCTCAGCACTCATGGAAGCACCCCTTCGAGGCCCATGGATTTGTGTGGCTTCAGTTGGTACAAGAGATCTCTAACCCTGTCCTGACTGAACAGTGGAGTCTCCTCTTCCCTCCAGTTCTGCTCCCTAGATTCCAGAGACTGAGGTTCCTGAGGGCTGGTCTTAGGAGTAAAGACTGAGGCAAAGAAGGCATTCAGCAACTCTGCCATCTCTGCATCTTCAGTTACCACATCTCTCATACTGTCCAGGAGCAGACTCACCTTCTCCCTGATCTTCCTTTTGTCAGGGATGTATTTGAAAAAAGCTCTTCTTGTTTTCTTTCTCCTCCCTGGCAAGACTCAGTTCCAATAAGGCCTTGGCCTTCCTTGTTGCATCTCTGCATTGTCTGGTAGTATATTTATAATCCTCCCAATTAACCAGACCTTTTTTCCCGCATATTGCAAGCCTCTTTTTTTTTTTCTTTTGGAGTTTTTCTAAGAGCTCCTTGCTGATCCATGCAGGTCTTTTGCCTCCCTTACTTGAATTTTTTTTTTTTAAGGGATACATTTTTCTTGAGCTTGGAGGAGGTAATCATAGAATCATAGAATCAGTCAGGGTTGGAAAGGACCACAAGGATCATCCAGTTCCAACCCCCCTGCCATGGCCAGGGACACCTCACACTACATCAGGCTGGTCAGAGCCTCATCCAGCCTGGCCTTAAACACCTCCAGGGATGGGACCCCAACCACCTCCCTGGACAACCCATTCCAGGCTCTCACCACTCTCATGCTTGGATATTAACCAGCTCTCTTAGGCCCCCCTTCCTGCTAGATCCTTAGAAGGATATTTCTAAGTAGAGTTTTGAAGAGGGTAAAGTTAGCCCTCTCTGCCAGCTGCATTGCTATTGCTTGCACCAGGCAACTATTGGGCTCAGCAGGAGCAGCAGTCATGCTCTGAGGAGCACATTGTTTCCTTGGGAGTTCCTTAGCTCACCCACTGAGCTAATGCTGTAGCAGTGTTAGGACTCAAGCATGACTGAAAGTCTCAGGTTATGAAAAGAACCTGGCAAGCCATCTATTGTGTGCTTCTTCAACAGGCTGGATGAAGGAACCAAGTTCTAACTATTTTGTTGTTGTTAAATATGGGCAGAGTTGAGGGTATTCAGAGAGGATGTCATAGAATCATAGAATCAAGCAGCTTGGAAGAGACCTCCAAGATCATCCAGTCCAACCTATCACCCAGCCCTATCCAATCAACCAGACCATGGCACTAAGTGCCTCATCCAGGCTTCTCTTGAACATCTCCAGGGACCACTTCCCTGGGCAGCCCATTCCAATGGGCAATCTCTCTCTCTGTGAAGAACTTCCTCCTAACATCCAGCCTATACCTCCCCTGGCACAACTTGAGACTGTGTCCTCTCCTTCTGCTGCTGGTTTGCCTGGGAGAAGAGACCAACCCCCACCTGGCTCCAACCTCCCTTCAGGTAGTTGTAGACAGCAATGAGGTCTGCCCTGAGCCTCCTCTTCTCCAGGCTAAACACCCCCAGCTCCCTCAGCCTCTCCTCATAGGGTTTGTGCTCCAGGCCCCTCACCAGCTTCGTTGCCCTTCTCTGGACATGTTCCAGTACCTCAACTGTCCTGTCCCTTCTCCTCTCCATAACTATCTGCTTACCACTGGCAAAAATATGCTTGCTTTACCTCACTGGTACACACAGATGCTTCTCCCAACTCTTTAGATCAGTCTCTCTCTCTGTGCTTCAGAGTCTCTGTGCACTGAGAATAGAGAGAAAGTGAACGACTTTCCTAGAATAAATTTGACCATGCAAACAAATCCCTATGAAATTAGAAGGTTTTTAGCAATTTTTTCCCCCCTTTTTTTATATCTGGATACCCAGATCACATGAACTGGCTCCCCACTGTGACACTAGCCCTACAAACTTTTCCTCTAAATCACACAGGCAGGTTTACATGGCACCCTGGCGTTCACAAATGCCAGATTAATGTAACTAGATATCTCTGCATGCACATGAAAGCACACTGCAGTGACATCCAAAGCTGTTTCAAAAATAATTATCTGCATTAGTCATGGGGTTGAGCAAGGAAAGCTTTTATAAAAGCAGAGTTGTCAACCTCCATCCACACACAGCAGAGTGTGGGGAGCTGCAGGCAGAGATCTAATCTATTATACCAGTTGATAAATACCTTACACCACCCAGCATGAAAAATTAAGCTGTGAACAGCACAACATACATGAATTACCTTCTAATTTTATCAGGCAGGAGCTCACAGAGCAATGTTCCTGAGAAGGCAGTAAAGCTTGGGTTGCAGCTCTCAAGAAGTCATCCCCTTTGCTGCTTGACTTAGCAAGGGGAATTCAGTGCCTAGTGTCAGTAGCACAGGTCTTCAAGGGATAGTTGCAATCTGTTTCACAAAAATAAATAAATAAATAAATGTTTCCAAGTTGTTGGATATGAATGTTTTCAAGATCTTCACTTGGAGGTTAAAAATCTCCTTAGTTAAAAATCATATCCACCACAAATGAAACACTGAAAAGGAAAAGAAAAAAAAAAAAAGTACTTTTATCAAGATACTAATTTTGACTAGAGAAAAAATGTCATGAAAAACCTACATACAACCAACCACTGGTGCCTGTCCTAAAGGAAAACCATTAGATGAATCGAATGGGATCTCATGAGACATATCCAAAATGCCTCAAAACCCAACAGAGGGCCACAAATCCAGGGTGACCTACAGCAGGTCATCAATGGCCATAGAGATTTGCAGTGATTGCCCTCAATGGCTCCTTTGTATCTTCTTTAAATCACTCTCTTATGGAGAAGACAATTATGAATCATAGAATCATGGAGTTGTTAGGCTAGGAAGGGACCTCAAGGCTCAGCCAGTTCCAACCCCCTGCCATGGCCAGGGACACCTCACACTACAGCAGGTTGCTCACAGCCACATCCAGCCTGGCTGCAAAAACCTCCAGGCATGAGGCTTCCACCACCTCCCTGGGCAACCTCTCCCAGTTTCTCACCACCCTCATGGGGAAGAACTTCCTAACATCCAATCTGAATCTACCCATTTCTAGTTTTTATTATTCCACCCCCCCCCCCCCCCCATAGTTCTATCACTACCTGACACCCTAAAAAGTCCCTCCCAAGTTTTCTTGTAGGCCCCCTTCAGATACTGGAAAGCCACAGAAGGTCTCCTCAGAGCACAGCACATTGGCATGGGCACAGCACATCACCCCTTTGGGCAGGGACTAAGCAGTCACTATGCCAGGGGCTGGTGAAGAGCTGCTGAGCACTGCAGCTGCCTGAGGAAGAATGAGTGGGCCTGGGGAAGTTTAGGTGAGAAGCAGGAGGCTGTGAAGCTTTGGGTATCCATGGGAGAAGAAACCTGCTTGCAGGCTGAGGTATCAGGATGAGTAAGTGAGCTTTGAGTTGCAAGTGACCTAAGCAGGGGGTCTTCAATGCAATAAGTGACGGGGACAGAACAGAGGAAGATGAGAACACCTGGAAGTCACAGTCCCCAAATTTGGCTACTTGCAAGTTCCAAAGGGACAGAAAAGAATCATTTAGATTCTTCTCCTATTAACCATCTCTGCCATGCTCCCTTGGCCCAATGTACCAAGTTCCTCTTATTGAAATAAACCAACTGACAAGCAGAGGCTGCTGAAGGAAACCCAACCAACTGACCTTGGCTTTGTAACCCTTCCATCCCCAATGAATAAGAGCAAACTAACAAAACCTTTGCAACAAAAAAACCTCTCTCCCATTTGCCTTTAGCAACCACCTACAACACATGCACATAACTGGTGGCTGCATTGCAGACACCATCTGTTCCAGCACAGCAGCAGCTCACCCACTTCTACCCACTCGGCAGGACCAGAATTGAGCACTGCATGATGTGTGTGCAGGGGAGGCACATGTGTTGTGTGTGACAGAGGAGAACAAACGAGGATAGAGCCTAGTGTGGCCCTCCAGTATCTTAAGAGGGCCTACAAGAAAGCTGGGGAAGGACTTTTTAGGGTGTCAGGTAATGATAGGACTAGGGGGAATGGAACGAAACTAGAAATGGGCAGATTCAGACTGGATGTTAGCAAGAATCATAGAATCATAGAATCAAGCAGGTTGGAAGAGACCTCCAAGATCATCCAGCCCAACCTATCACCCAGCCCTAGCCAATCAACTAGACTATGGCACCAAGTGCCTCATCCAGGCTTCTCTTGAACATCTCCAGGGATGGAGACTCCACCACCTCCCTGAGCAGCACATCCCAACGGGCAATCACCCTCTCTGTGAAGAACTTCCTCCTCACATCCAGCCTATACCTCCCCTGGTGCAGCTTGAGACTCTGTCCTCTCCTCCTGTCACTGGGTGCCTGGGAGAAGAGCCCAACCCCCACCTGGCTACAACCTCCCTTCAGGTAGTTGTAGACAGCAATGAGGTCTCCCCTGAGCCTCCTCTTCTCCAGGCTAAACACCCCCAGCTCCCTCAGCCTCTCTTCATAGGGTTTGTGTTCCAGACCCCTCCCCAGCTTTGTTGCCCTTCTCTGGACACATTCCAGTACCTCAACATCTCTCTTGAATTGAGGAGCCCAGAACTGGACACAGTGAGATGAACCCTTCTCACTGGAAGGCTGCTGAGTTGGCTCAGCTCAGGAAGGGATAGGGGAAAATCAATCCTGGGAGAACCAAATATTTCACTGTCTTGCAAACTCCTTGGTTCCAATGCAGCCTCTCGACCCTTTTGCTACCTTACCACCAGCTGCAGATAGCAATAAATTTGATTTTATCACGAAACCTCTCCAGTGCAGAACTTCACAGATTATTTTTCCACTAGCAGGCATCCCGTGAAACACATGCAAATCATTCTGGCAGCTGGCATCATCTCTGGCATGGGCAGAGGAGCACAATTTAGCCTTTAAGTTGAGTTTTCCGATCCAACAGTTTTACTCCGTGGTGTAAGCACCATGTAGTCTCTGCACCTAGCCTTACCCATTCACGAGAACAGATATAATTAACTGCACCCCACATAATTATAAACCAAGCTTCCTTTGGCAGAAAGATACATGATGTTCACAGTACCTTCTCTATTGTGGGCTATTAAAAAAGAAAAAAATGTATTCTGTTTTGCAATATTTCAGCTTCCCTCCCCTCCTCCCCAAGCAGGGAATACAAGAAAGTCAGTGAGATCCTTGCATTAGAAAAGTAGAACTTTAATGAACTTTCTAAACAGTTAGTGCAGTCCCATCATGTTTCCATGAAACAATAGTATCAGACTGAGAATATTTTTTTTTTGCCCAGGGTTTCAATTTCCTTTCCAGAAAGGGCTTTGCAGTATGTGGGTTTCCTCTCAAGGCTTCTTCCTTGCTTGCTCTACTTGGATAGACCACTAGATGGATAAAGAACTGGCTTGATGGCTGCACCCAAAGAGTGGCTGTCAATGGCTCCATGTCCCAGTGGAGGCCAGGGACAAGTGGAGTCCCTCAGGGATCAGTCCTGGGACCAGGCTTGTTCAGCATCTTTGTTGGTGCCATGGACAGTGGCATTGAGTGCATCCTCAGCAGGTTTGCTGATGACACCAAGCTGTGTGGTGCAGCAGACAGGCTGGAGGGAAGGGATCCATCCAGAGGGACCTGGACAGGCTGGAGAGGTGAGCCCTTGGAAACCTCATGAGGTTCAACAAGACCAAGTGCAGGGTCCTGTATCTGGGTCGAGGCAATCCCAAGCACAAATCCAGGCTGGGCAGTGACTGGCTGGAGAGCAGCCCTGAGGAGAGGGACTTGGGGGTGCTGGTGGATGAGAAGCTCAACATGAGCCAGCAGTGAGCACTTGCAGCCCAGAGAGCCAACCAGAGCCTGGGCTGCATCAAGAGAAGTGTGGCCAGCAGGGCCAGGGAGGTGATTCTCCCCCTCTGCTCTGCTCTGGTGAGACCCCACCTGGAGTACTGCATCCAGTTCTGGAGCCCCTGTTACAAGAGGGATATGGACATGCTGGAAGGTGTCCAGAGAAGGGCCACAAGGATGATCAGAGGGTTGGAGCACCTCTGCTATGAGGACAGACTGAAAGAGTTGGGGCTGTTCAGTCTGGAGAAGAGAAGGCTCTGAGGTGACCTTCTTGTGGCCTTCCAGTATCTGAAGGGGGCTACAAGAAAGCTGGGGAGGGACTTTTTAGGCTATCAGGTAGTGATAGGACTAGGGGGAATGGAATAAAGCTGGACGTGGGGAGATTCAGACTGGACGTGAAGAAGTTCTTCCCCATGAGAGTGGTGAGAGCCTGGAATGGGTTGTCCAGGGAGGTGGTTGAGGCCCCATCCCTGGAGGGCTGGATGAGGCTCTGGCCAGCCTGATGTAGTGTGAAGTGTCCCTGGCCATGGCAGGGGGGTTGGAACTGGATGATCCTTGTGGTCCCTTCCAACCCTGGCTGATTTTATGATTCTATGAGTCCAGGCTCCAGACAGTGTTGTTCCTTTTGCACTTGGATACTTCATGAACTCAGCTCACAGGGCTCAACTTCTGCTGAAGTTATTTGCGGCATTGTTACTGAGCAGTTATTAAAACAGAGTACATTTCCTTGTTTCCTTACTTAGCCTGACTAGAAGGAGAATGTCAAACACCAACTTCTTTATCCACCACTGTTTGGTTCATTACACATGTCTAAATCGTTTTGTCTCTGCTCTGAGCTAGTTTGAATGGCCTTTGGTAGCAGGATTGCATCTGATAGTTAATTTGCACATCATCAAATGCACTAATTGTACCAGATTGTAAACATGAACAATAATCACTTTGATCAGGGACACAAAACATGACATGCAAGTCACTCTCTTTATATATCTGCTAAATGCAGTCATGGCTACGTCTTCTCTGCCATCAAAACTCTCTTGAAAGGAAATTGCTTTTCTAAGTCATTAGCCTTAAAAACATGTGCTCACTCTACATAACCTTGTCATGACAAAAAAGGAAACAGATTGCACAGCAATAAAGCAAGCAAAATTCAGTGTTAATTGAACAAATAAATCTATGCATGTGTTACAGGAATCTGCAAAAGCAAACACTGTGCATGTAAGTAACAAATCCAGTTTATATACCATATTTTGCCCCCCAATATTTTTAATCAAGTTTTTACTACACAGATTACTGTGGTACAGTAGGAAAAAAACCCCAAACCATTCCTTATTTACACATCATTTTTATTACCTTTATTACTGTCTTCAGACTACCCCTGTTTTAATTCTCTTTATGTCAAACTGAATTTGTGCCTTCTCTGTTCTTTTTGGAACTACTTTTGTTATTCATTTATATGTTCTATTTTATATACATATATATACACCCCCCCTACACCCCCTTCCTATACCCTTCATAAAGAAACAGTATTTGAAAGCAATGCCACTGAAGCAAATCTTTAAGACCCCTCTTGCAATAGCAGTTGTTCAAATGGGGTTTCTTAGTTACATAGCTCAGGATCTCCAAACTGTTTTCCCTATTTTCAATCAGGCCAGTTCTGAGTACTCACTGCTGCATTGTCTGGCAAGTAACAGAAGAGAAACAGGTTGTCACCTCCCTGCCACAGGCTCTGCAGTTGGACTGCCTGTTTTCTTTAGAGGAAAATCTAAGAGGAAGGAGAAGCAAGAGGTCGAAGCTCATTTTACATTGCTATCCTCCTGCTTCTGCAGAAGGTCCAATCACTCTTTGGTTCTGTAGGCCTTCTGCAGAGTGTCTGGGCTCTGTGGAAGTTCTGTTTCCCCCCAGTTCCTCCTTTATTGTTCAAAAGGAGGCACATTATTCACTGTATAAAGAGGAGCTCCCAAGGAGGGATAGTACGTTCCCAGCTGCACGCCTGAGACATTTAGAGGCTTGTGCCCAAGTCCTGACACCTTTTTTGATGTAGCAGACAGAGCTCCAGAATTAGCAAAGGTGCACTAGCACATTAAATGTACTGCAGGCATTTCTCACACAGGACACAAATTACATTCTCTAATCAAAAATGCAAGTGCCCCCAGCAATAAGATTTCCAAGAAACACTGAAGCAAAAGGAGGAGTTTTCATTGCAATACTCTCTACTCTGCCCTGGTGAGACCTCACCTGGAATACTGCATCCAGTTTTGGGCTCCCCAGTTCAAGAGGGACAAGGATCTGCTGGAGAGAGTCCATCAGAGAGCTACCAGGATGATTAAGGGACTGAAGCTAACACGCAGGATTTTTTTTTTCTACTGGTGCCAAATAATTTATTTTTAAAATAGTAATTGATGCAAGGGAAAACTAAAGGCTGCCATTATGGAAGGGTTGAGGAGAAGCTTCATTTCACTGTCTTTACTGTATGGATATTTTATAACCCATTCTCACTGTGGTGACTAAAGTGCTGCAAACCCTCAGGCAAGGTATCACAAATGGTGATTTCTTTCCCCTCTAAAAGCAATTTCCTGATTCCATGTTAGCAGATGCCCACTGAATTATAGAATTGTAGAATGGCTTAGGTTGGGAGGGACCTTAGAGATCATCTACTCCAACCCTTTTGCCATGGGCAGGGATGCCCCTCAGCTAGACTTGGTTGCTCAAGGTCTCATCCAACCTGGCCTTGAACACCCCCAGAGAGAGGCACTCACAAGCACTCTGGGTAACCTATTCCAGAGTTTCACCACACTATTACTGAGGAACTTCTTCCTAAGATCCACTCTGAAGTTACTCTGCCTCAACTTAAAACCATTTCCCCTGTCCTATTGCTAGACACCCTTTTGAAAAGTCCATCTTCAGCCTTCCTGTAGGATCCCTTCAGGCACTGGAAGGCAGCTCTTGGCAGCATTGACCCACTTGTCTGGAAAGTTCCCCTGGAGACCTCTCTTCTCCAGCCTGAACAACCTCAGCTCCCTCAGCCTATCTTTATAGCAGAGGTGCTCCAGCCCTTGGATCATCTTTGAATTCTGATATTATCAATAAAAGTGCCTATGTTTAAATAGTTGTCAAAATAAGTTTAGCCTCCAATCCCCTTCTGTAAGAGGAGGCTAAACTCAATGAAGCAGGAAAATAAAGCAGAATATCTCTGCTTTAAAACACAGGGTGCTGCAGATGTCTGAGTTCCCACAGGTTTGCACTGAAACTGACTTTTCAACACTCTCCTGTGAAATACTGATGCCCCTCATAGAATCAGTCAGGCTGGGAAGGGACCACAAGGATCATCCAGTTCCAACCCCCCTGCCATGGCCAGGGACACCTCACACTACATCAGGCTGGCCAGAGCCTCATCCAGCCTGGCCTTAAACACCTCCAGGGATGGGGCCTCAACCACCTCCCTGGACAACCCATTCCAGGCTCTCACCACTCTCATGGGGAAGAACTTCTTCCTCACATCCAGCCTGAATCTCCCCACTTCCAGATTTATTCCATTCCCCCTACTCCTATCACTACCTGATAGCCTAAAAAGTCCCTCCCCAGCTTTCTTGTAGCCCCCTTCAGATACTGGAAGGCCACAAGAAGGTCACCTCAGAGCCTTCTCTTCTCCAGACTGAACAGCCCCAACTCTTTCAGTCTGTCCTCATAGGAGAGGAGCTCCAGCCCTCTGATCATCCTTAGACACAGACCTATAAAACTAAACTGGCTCTGAATTGAGATCAGCTGTGGTGATCTCAGTCTCCTCCACACACCTTTCAGTTATTCTCACATAAGTCTTTCTTTTTAACAACTGGAAAACTTGGCATTTTGCCATCCAAACAAGAAGACAAGCCTTCTCTCAGCAGATTAGCTTTTGCACATGCTGCCATTGCAGGTTTATTTCTTACTACTTGAAATCAATGTAGTTCCATTATACTAGGTCTGACCCAAAAAAGGAATTCAATCCCAAATCAAGATGAAATGTGATTTTTATTTTTTTTTTAATATTTGGGAAACCATTTTACTTTGGGTCATTGCTTGAATATCTTTATTTTACTGAGATATGGCACCAAAAATCTATACATGGAAATAATACAAATGTTGGAAAATGTCAGTTTGCTACAAACAGTCCCAACTGACTTTGCCTGACATGAGCTACATAAAGACACGTGTTCCAGAATCACAGAATGTCAGGGGCTGGATGGGACCTCCAGAGATCATCCAGTCCAAGCCCCCTGCCAGAGCAGGATCAGCTGTATCAGATCACACAGGAACTCATCCAGGTGAGTCTTGAATATCTCCAGAGAGGGAGACTCCACAACCCCCCTGGGCAGCCTGTTGCAATGTTCTGTCACCCTCACAGGGAAATAATTCTTCCTCCTGTTTCCATGGAACTTCCTATGCCTCAACTTCCACCCATTGCCCCTTATCCTGTCATTGAGCATCACTGACCAGAGCCTGGCTCCATCCTCCTGGCACTCAACCTTTATGTGTTTATAAACATGAATGAGCTCACCCTTTAGTCTCCTATTCTCCAAGTTACAGAGCCCCAGCTCCCTCAGTCTCTCCTCATTAGGAAAAGGTTCCACTCCCTGCATCATTTTTGTGGCTTGCTGGCAAAGCATCCTGTTCCTCTGTGGGGTTGCCAGTAACATAAAGATGTTGAAAGATTGCCCAGTGCATAGGAATGGAATACCCTGGTGCTTTGCATTGTTTGAAATCACCCTCAACACCTCCTCTCCCCAATACCAATCAGCTGTGCAAGCCTTGATGATACAGCCACAGGCTTGGAGTCTACTGCCTTGCCTCCTCCCAAAGGCACTTTTGCAGCCTAGCCTGCTAACAAGATGCAAAGTCCCTGGTACATCTTTCTGCAAACTGTTGCATATGGATTTCCAGCAAAAATGTTCATCTTGGTAGCTTTCTATGCACCCATAAGAGACACCAACCTGCATGCTTATCCGATGACCAAACTGCCTAGATATTTGCTTTGGCCTTGTACTTTCTTTCACCAAGATCTCATTCAACTCCTAGCTTCACCATGAAGGATTACTGGCCTCAAGCTTAAAAAGAGCCATGTTTTGTAAACATCAACAAGTGTTTTACTAAAAACCATCCCAGTTCTTAACCATTTTTGAGGTCTATGCCCTCTACATCTGGTAGTGTTAGATGACCTCTTCAATGCATCTTCCATTTTGAAACATGCATTTTACACACACATGTAAACATGAGTAAGAACTATTAACAGCATCACTAGGCTCTGATTTACCTGGGGGTGCTGGTTGATAGTAGACTGAACATGAGCCAGCAGTGTGCTCAGGCACCCAGGAGAGCCAATGGCATCCTGGCCTGGATCAGGAATAGTGTAGCCAGCAGGACAAGGGAGGTTATTCTTCCCTGTACTCAGCACTGGTCAGGCCACACCTTGAGTCCTGTGTCCAGTTCTGGGCTCCTCAATTCAAGAGAGATGTTGAGGTACTGGAACGTGTCCAGAGAAGGGCAAGGAAGCTGGGGAGGGGTCTGGAACACAAACCCTATGAGGAGAGGCTGAGGGAGCTGGGGGTGTTTAGCCTGGAGAAGAGGAGGCTCAGGGGAGACCTCATTGCTGTCTACAACTACCTGAAGGGAGGTTGGAGCCAGGTGGGGGTTGGGCTCTTCTGCCAGGCAACCAGCAGCAGAAGGAGGGGACACAGTCTCAAGCTGTGCCAGGGGAGGTATAGGCTGGATGTTAGGAGGAAGTTCTTCACAGAGAGAGAGATTGCCCATTGGAATGGGCTGCTCAGGGAAGTGGTCCCTGGAGATGTTCAAGAGAAGCCTGGATGAGGCACTTAGTGCCATGGTCTGGTTGATTGGATAGGGCTGGATGATAGGTTGGGCTGGATGATCTTGGAGGTCTCTTCCAGCCTGGTTGATTCTATGATTCTATGATTTGTTGCCAAAAAAAAAAAAAAAAAAAAAAAAGTACCAACCAACCTGAATCAACAGAGAGTGAAGAAGATACTCCAACACCTTTTGGGGACTACTGTGAGGACAAGAAATTGCAAAAGAAAAGGTAGTCTGCACATTTCATACATTGAAACAACAGAAAAAGAAAATCTATGTTCAAAGAGTTGTTTATGTGGCCTTGTATCCCACGGGTGCAAAGGTTTATTGGTTTAATTAATTGAGCCAATCACCTCTTACATAAATTGCTGCAAGTAGAATATTCCCAAGAAGTAAAGCAGCCACTGTTTCACTTCTTCAGCAAGCTATTTATGAGAGAATTATACACTGTGCCTATATGAAGCAGACACTTTCCATACATGTTTGCTTAGATAAAATTCAAGCTGCAGCCATATGTGATACTTTTGAAAAAGGAATAAAAAAGGTCAGCAACTTCCTTATGCAGTTCTTATTCTCTTACTGAAAAAACCCACAGTAAAACCATATAGCCAAAAATGCTTTATTTCACCAACAGTCATATGACAAACATAAAATGGTGGCTGTAGTATTTTTTTGTTCAAAACAGTTCCAAAATCCAAGAAATCTATACTGAAAACATTAACCAATACTTTAATTCCTATAAAAATAAAAAAAAAGAAAAATGATACATTCAAGAGGTGTCTACATTTTTAAACATTAAGTTAAGCTTTATCTACGTCAATTTACATTCCAAAAGACTCAAAAGTACAGCTTAGGATACAAAATAAACTCTTTCCTTACCTTCTGAAAACATCACATACATTCTTTTATTTCTGTAATGCACTGAAGAAACTGCAGAGTGCTACAGAAGCCAGAGTCATTGAACAGCTACTATCTTTTTTTGTACATCTCTGACAAAACCACCAACTGAATGTAGATGAAAACACAAACTTAGTGACTCAAATGTGGGAATCTTTTGAAAAGCCTGCAAAATAACCCCCAAACTTTGGGTTTCCCAACTGCCATCTAACTTATTCCAGTAGTATTAAGCACATTCCTGTATCAATTACCATGGTCAGTTTTAATCAGCCATTGTCTCTTATGAATGTCTAGCAGATTTTCAAAGCTTCTACAGGACTGTCCCTGTGATTTATCTTGTACCTCCTTATTAAGGTTACACAACGTTGTGTGAAAACCTAAATAAATCATGTTTAGTAATCACTGCACAGGTCACTGGAATATAAGCATTGATACCTGTAATTTATTTTGCAAAATCTGGATTTGAAATATATTTACATCTGTGCACATATACTAATTCTCCAGTAATTGTAAGGAGATAGCAAACGTTTGAACAACTGTTGAGAAGGCTTTGTTTTGTCTTTGAGTTGGAAAGAATGTAAACACCTTGTAACTGAAGAGGAAGAGTAGGCAGAAGTTGACTGGCTATGTTGAGAAGCTTGTTTGTCAGTATTAACCTGTTGTGTGCTTTGCTTGGACCCATGTCAGTGAAAGGACAGCCAGCTGGGATGTGGCAGCTCTGTATCAGAAAAGTATGTAAGTTGACTGTGTAACACAGTAGTAGGCTTGGGCTTTGGCTTATGCTTAAGCTCTTGCTTTTGCTTGTGCTTAGTGCTTTGCTTAGTTGCTTAGGCAATAAATGCTTTTGCCATTAATCACATCACTTTCACAATAAGAGTCTTCTCGTCTTGTCTTCACCTGGAAACACCATAACACACAGCCTATCAGAAGAACACAACTGATACAATTATAACTAATATCTACAGGCAGTGAATTTAATTTGTATTACAACTAGGAAAGCAGCAGTTATAGCAGATTTTCATTTGTCTATGTGAAGCTCTGTGTTAGGATAACTCTAATTGCTACCAGTCTATCCTGCTGCTTAACTGAAATAAATGAAGCCCAAGGGAATTAACTCTCCTGATCTGACCTTTTATTGTTTTTCCTGCAGTGAACGTAGGGCTTGACTGTTATTGCAAACTCACATACACACACTTGATTGTACTTTAAGCTAGGCTGCTCAGGTTAGGTAATACAAGCACAAACTCATGAAGAGCCACACAGGCTGCTGACTGAGTAGGCTTTCAGTCTTTTCCATAAGGAAGGAAGCCCTTTCTCCTGAACCAGGACTGCAACTAACCCTTTGCAAGAAAGTCAAGAAATTAATTGGGTGGTTAGGTCAGTGTTGACTTTTCTGTGCCCTAGCAGCCACACTGCTTGCTAGTTGAGAAGTGGTTTGGTTTATGACTACATAAGATGCAGCCACAGCTAAGAAGAGTCTCACCTTTGGCCTCTCTTTTTTTTTTTTTCTTGTTTTTCTTCCTTGTAAAAGGTATAAGCGTGTTTTGTAGACTCTTGGTAACCAGTCCTTCCTTAATTGAGGAGTCAGATTGATTGATTAATTTTTAAGTAAAAAAGGCATAAATTCTAGCTCAGCACAAGATTTCATGATGCTTGGGAAAGCAAGCTCCAAAGACTTCCTAATTACAAAACAGTTATTCTGCAGCAGGCTGATAGAAATATGATGCTAGACTGGTTTCAGTTGGTAACTGACTTTGAATAATGGAATTAATAGATCTAGAAAAAACATCTGTTTCTCCTTTACCTGTGTGGCAATCTCCTTAGTTACTCAGCCATGTTTAGGTTCCATTTACATCTCAGAGAGACCAAAGGTAAACAGTCAAAAAAAAGAATTTTAGAAAGGAATGATCTCAGTTTTGTTTAATATTACTTAAAAGCACAAAACAGTAAATGAGGAAGAAAGTGCAACTTAAAACTATTTTCTATGTCAGTTTGACAAAAAATTAAATCCCATTAGCAGTAGGGCTCTTTATTAGGGAAATTGCTCCAAGAGAAACCATACACTTAAGACATAGAAAAATGTTCCACAAAGTGGAACAAACCTTGCATTTCCTACCCATACCTTGTCTGTTAAAAACGTTTTTATCCTTTTCTTGAATAAAGCCCAGCTCTTATCTGCTCTCAACAAAACACTTCCTACATGCTTTTTCAAAATACCTTTATAATTTTTACCACTGCCAACAGCACTGTTAAAATTCCTCAGACAGCAGCTCAGTTCAGGCTGCTCTGAACACCACATTGCATCTTCAGCAGGTGTAAGTAACATCCTGTCTTAAGCAACAACTACATTACTTGCCCTGCTTAAGACAAAGCCAGCTTTGCAGTTGTGGGAAACCTCAGTGTAAAACAATGACAACTCAAGAAAAGCCATCATGAAAGAAAACAGAAGCTTAGCAACTAGCAGGAAACTGAACTGCATCATTAATGTCTACTAAAATCGATCCTTTAATACTTTAAAGAAGAATTTCATTTGAGTCTCAATATCTGAGCAAAGATCAAACTAACACATAATCTAAGACTCTTCTCCAAGTCACCTAACCAAATAGTGTGCAATAAAATTAGAAGAGTCAACAAAGGCACATTCTCCTCTCAATTCCCCAAGTTATCTCTTAGGATGAATCTGTCTTAAAATAGTTATCAGTTTTTTTAACTGCAGCCAAAACTAGACAGTGTCACTAGGCCACACAATTTGCTTTTCCCATGATATTCCTGGTCCTCAACATGTCTTTTTATCAGTGGTCAAGTCAGACCACTACTGTCACAGGGTTATTAGTCAGAGCTGAGAAATGGGTAACTCTACCAATGTCATGCACTGCTTCTTCCTTGCCATCCTTTGAAACTTTCTTTTTTTTAACATGAAAAAGTTCTGTGCTTCTGACTACTACTGTAGTTTGAAGCTTCTGCAGCTGCTGAACAACTTCAGCATTAAATATGCTGAAGTACACTAAAATTAAATCATGTTGCACTAAATATATTTGAACCATTAACATAATGCTATTGTTAAAACAGACAGCTTAACACTAGCAGTGTCAGAGCTTCAATGCAACAGAATCCATTAATCAAAACATTATGTTTTATATAATGAATTTAATCATTCACCTGGCTTTCAACTGCCTTTGAACAAAGTATTCCATGGCACAACTTTACTTACTGTATAGTTTAAATTAATAAAATGCTTTTAACCAAGTAGACTAATTGCAGGTTACCAATTGAAATACAAACATTCCTCTGAACATGTTCCTTCTCCAGTAGGCTTTATGTCAGTGTGTAAAACAAACTAGCACTTAAAGGCTACATTTCAGTATATAACAATAAAGCCATTATCAGTGAAATAACAATGCTTAAATTTTAATTGACTGAATATGAACCATTTGCATCTGTTTTCAGCATTTTCAATCAGTGGGACATTAATGCATTGAATCTGACACAGAAGAGCACTAGCTACAGAGAGGAAATTTTGTTTGTAAACCAGTATCATATCATGCCTGTAATAAAGCAAATGTACAGTTTATTAGATATTTCAGAACTACACGTTTTCTGAAATATAAATTTAACAAAACTATTGCATAGTAGGAGAAAAGAAGGGGTAGAAAAAAAAAGAGGAACAACTGTTAAAAAAATTGAATGTATACAAAGAATTATTGCTGAAGTCTTAGGTACAGTTTGCACATAATTTAGTACCAAAACCATAAGACAGGATTATTGAAAGTAAAACCCATGATTACATTGTTTTTTTGTGGGTTTCTTTTGTGTGTGTGTGTGGGGGGGGGGGGGGGGTGTTTGCATGGGGGTGTTTGTGTTTTTTTGTGTGGGTGGGTGTTTTTTTTTTTTTTGTGGGTTTTTTTGTGTTCTTTATTTTTTTAAAGCATCACCACTATTCAAGGTTTGGTTGTATTTTAATTACTCATATTTTATACATCCTTTTACACAAAAGGCACCCATAGTTTATGGCACCATTTTTCTTATTTCCAATTCATGGTAAGATCTGTTGTTCCCACCTTCATCTCAGAAGTGTATCCCCTGTGATATCTCTGAAGACATTCTGAATAGGCATTTCAGTTATTTCCATATCAAATATAAAGACACTTAGTAAAAAATTGTTTAATTCTGAGGAATAAATGTCAGTTTATTTCACAGTGATGAAGATTTCAAAGGCTTCTTACTCCCTCTCCATCCACTTCCATGCTAGAAATTTTGAAGACTAATTGTCATGATTATGCAAGGACAGGGAAAACTGAGGTTAAACTATTGAAGATCATACAGAATCTTGACTTCACAGCACTTTCTGCTATTTGCCAACTGCTTGACAGCTAAAACATTTTGTGTTAAGAGTTTTAACTTTCACTTCCCCAAATAAAATAGACATAGCAATAAAAGATTCATAATCAACTCTGTTTCCTTTTAATTTCCTAAGTCTTGTGGAAATCAAAGCCAGGATTAAGAAGTTGTTTTCATAATTATGCTTTCATTGCAAGATCAGATCTAAGGCATACATCATTCAGTGCAAAGTCACCACACAATAGAGAGAGAAGACAAAACCCCCTTCATTCTCCTCTATGGACTCTGTAGGTACATGTGCAAAACCCAGCAAGACTGAAATAAAGATGGACACAGCATACAAGGTACTTGTGCAGTTAATATTTTCTTCTAACATTTAAAAAAAAAAATTAGAAAAAATAATCAAACCTTACACAGATGACTATTTTTATAGCTGAGTAGTGTCCCAGTGGCCAGCAATTTTAAAGAAGTTATTAAAATCCAAGTAAGAGTCCACAAATAACATTACTGAAACCATCTATGTTTACCAGAACAAGAGCAGCATTTGTTGTCACAATATGGCCATTACCATTTACACACACATGTACTAATGTAAGTATTGTGTGTCTTAAGACTGAACTTATATAAGGAATAAAATTACAGTGTTTTGCTAAATATATATTCAACATGAAGAAACATAAATAGTGACAGGAATACAGCTACAACCTTGAATACAAATAAACCATAAATTCAATCAAGTACTTCCAAGCAAGAAATAGATGTCACAAGAGATGCTCTAAGTATTTTTACTATTTATTTTCTTGCCTTTTTTTTCCCCTCCCTGCCTTCTTGACAAACTATTCAAGTCATGCCAACTGCAAGGGATAACTTTGAGACGCAGGCACAACAAAATGTAAAAAAAATTAAAAAAGAAAAAAAAAATTGAACTTAAAGGCACATACACATAACAAAAGGGATTCTTTTGTTAGCCACCCAGTGGGCAACAGATTCTTTAGTGCTCACTACTTCTGCACTTATAAAACTCTTTTCCACATTCATTTAAAAAAAAAAAAGCTTCCTGAGCAACATGTGCATGTCCAGCATCAATTCTGCACATGGAGTGACAGACAGGTTGAGTGACCCAACGCTGTTAAGAGTGAGCCAAAGTTACAGTCTTGCCTTCCAAACTGTGCCCAAATAAGCAAGAGCATCATGATCCAAAATACTACAAAAACTTCAGAGAAAGTGAAATCTGGAATGCAGCATATAAGAGTGAGCACAAACCTATTAACCCCTCAACTTAACAAAGCCAAGAAGTTTTCCATGGTGCCAATCACTTTTAGAACTCTTCTGAGGAATAAATACAAAGTAGGTATCTTCTTTACCTACAACTAATAATGTACTCTTGAAGAGAGGACCAAACCTACAGAAGACAAGAGTCAGCAATTTAGCACACCCTACATTCACTATTCAGCTACCTCATGGAGAACAAACATAACCTTCTGGTAACGTGAGAGATGTATACTGTACAGATGTGGCAGTTTCCACAATGAAACTCCAGATATAATTGATAATACCCATAATAAACCCCATAATTCTAAAATATATCTGAATACATGTGTGTGTGTATATATATATGCATATACATATATATATACACAAACACACACATATATATAGACACGTGTATATATATATATATAATTATCTCATCCTTTGTACAGATAAAAACATCTGGCTGACATGGTTGATATTTTTTTCAGGGCTAATCTTTTAAATAACAGAGTTCTAAAGAGTCCCTTAGATTTTTTTTTTTTTTTCTAAACACTATTCAAACCCGAAGAACTATCTCAGGGGTAATCAAAAAAAAAAAAAGCACACACATAATAAATTAACATCACACAAATGTGGTTGTATTGTTCAGAAAGTCCAATTCTCCCATTTGAAATGAAATGGAGACCAGTGTACCTCAGGGTGAATAATTCATCAACATACAAATAGATTTTTCTCTTTCCATGTACATCTTCGTATGAATTTATCTGTGTTTCCATAAAGCAAGAAATACGCTAAATTTGCAAAACTCTTGCAAAAGGGAGTTGTATTTCATGGGGTAAGAGTGATTTTTGCTGAAGAGCAGCAAGTCAACACTGGCAGTATCTGTGCCCTCATAAGCTTCACGCCTTGAATTAGCAGCAACATATTTGATGGGTTCAGTAGTACTTTTTCTTCCAGTATTGGATTAGACTACTTTGCATATACAGTAAGTCAAAAGTGTAGTACTTGTGCGCAGTATCAGTCCACATTTACATCTGAAAACTCATAAATATACATGGAAATGAAGGTGACAGAGAACTAAATCTCATTTTAAGTTAAAACATTTTCAGTCCACCTATAGAACAGCAGCGAAAAACAGGTGTAAAGGAGATGGACAGTGGAAAATGAATGAGTACAATAACTAAAGCTGTAAGAAGCAGGTCACTGTTAAAAGGGCAAGTTGTAACTGAAACAGATCAACAGAAGGTGTAGACTGTACCATCTGCATAAATGCTTACATGCAGCATTACTTTGCACATCCCATACAGTAGATGTGACTTTTGTTAAGAAGCCTGTTAGAACAGCTGGGAAACTCACTAATAGATTTGTGACCACTGAATAAGTAATTTCTCCAGCTTTTAAAGTACAGTAGTTATGCATTAGCTCTTTAAAGCTCTTCAGCAGACTTTTAGAAGCCAAGATTACATTTCCACGAGAAATGCACATTTCCTTTTCTGAATAAGAATGTTGCAAATATTCACCTTCCATGAACTTTCATAAATACCTTCTGAAGTCGAATCCTTTCAGTACTGTGAGTTTCCTTTTCTGCTATTTCAAAGGAAACACAAGGACCTTTGTAACTTCCAAAGTGAAGGGTGTTTTAAGGCAGTAAAAGATATGTGTTAAAAGTTTCCATGGCTGTTTATAGTTGTCTACGTGAATAAAGCCTATTACACACAACTGCTCTCATACATTTATGTGACTGTTATACTGTACAGGACTTAGCGATCTCGAGAAATTTAAAGTGCCACAGTTCAAATGTGCTCATCTGTCTTTTCATGGGCTTCTAGTCCATTTCAGGTGCTTTCAGAAACAAGCCCTTGCTTTATTTAAAGAGCAGTCTTCATAGGGGGGAAAAAATTCATCCTTCACTGCTAGTTAGTTGTGCTAACTAGAATCCAGTGGTCGAACCAATTCTTCTTTGTAAACACGAAGAATAGCTTCACAAACAAATTTGTATTGACTCTGCATAAGAAAAAAAAAAAAAACAACAAACCAAAACGTTTATGGATGACTGTTAGTTCCAACTCCTGGTTATACAGCAGTATTGAATAGGACTAACACTGATTCCTTTTCTCCTGGAAAGGAGACACTAAGGTGGAAGGAGAAAAATCCAAGTTTCCTGGCTGTGTTCACAGTAAACAAAAGTAACATTTACTCTTCTTTGAAGGACATGCATTAAAGATCTCACACCAAGGAAAACACATTCCCTAAATTTAAAAGAACACATGCTTAAATTACAGGAATAGGATTTATTTGTAAAAGCTATGCAAATTTATATGAGTCTTTTGACTAACTTTGACTAGTTATTTACATTCTTTATAATCTCATCTGTTTTTAGTTTTTTTTTAAGGTATCTGATTATTAGAAGTATTCTAACCTTGCCAGTTCTGTAGTTACATTTTATCGGGTCTGGTTTAAGCTATGGCACTGTTTAAAGTTACTATATAGGATATATAGGTCCAACTACCTTGCTAAAACCTTTTTGGTTTTTTTAAAACCACCTACAGTACTACAGACCATGGATTCACTTTATTTTCAGTTTATGATCAGGCCACACAACTCCTTTCGTAACAGAATGGGACCAAAAGCTTTGGAATTACTATTTCTGAAGAGTAGCAGCCGCGTTAGTTCTTCTTCTGTCACCCAACATTCTGAGCTCCTTTAGTTCGTAGGAAGTCTTCCGAAATCAGTGTTTCTTTTCTGAATTATACTATTACAAAGCCTATTTCTTTCATGATCTTGTGATGTACCTATTTGTTAAAAGCAGTTAGCCTGTGAGCCTCTTTTGCAAAGTGAATCAAAGAGACATTAGCAATAGGACTAGGGCAGAACTAAAAATCCACGTATGCTGAATGAACTTGTATGACTAACAATCTCAAGAACACAAGAAGATGGAAAGGTAAAATAACTTACAAAGATCAAAGCATAATTCTCTTCTTCAAAAGTGCTTATCACTATTGTCAAAACCCCAAACTTGACATCTCTATCCAAAGCTCTGTGTCAGATACTCAGAGAAGTGCAGCTTCACTTTTTCTCAATCCTTTTTTACATCTTTGAAATGTTCTCCCAGCTCCCCTGTATGTCAGCTCTCTTCAAATCTCTAGGAGCACCTGGAAACACTCCCCCAGTATCTGAAAGGACAGCTATAAAAGATAACACTTGAACTGTGAAAGACCTTAGGTTGCATTTATGAAACTGCAGTTAGGAATGCTGCCCTTGTCCATAACATGAAACACGTTTTCTCTTAAGGACAGAAAGGGAAAGTGGGGGATGGAAATTAATTTTCTGCGTGTCTATTTTCCTGCCTTTTCTTTCAACCTTTCAGTAAGTTACTCCCACCTTCAATATCACTCTTTGTCCCTATTTCTTAATCACCTTGACTTTTCATTGTTATTGTCACTTGCATATTTCCACTGCCTGAAAAAGCCAAATATGATGCTTCGTTCTGTGTTCAATACTTCTGTTAACTTCTGTGATCAAGCTACTGAACAAATAAAAATCAGCACTTGAGAGCTGCTTCCTCTGATTCAGACTACTTGTTTTCTTTGCTCTTATCTGTTGCATGTATTCTTACTGCTCTCTCAGCTGATAACTAATTCTATTATGTAAGTCCTAAAGCAGGGCTTTCTGTATTGTTTAGTGTCTCTAATTTCTCTTCAAGGGAACATAATGGTTTAGTTTGGTTGGGGTTTTTTTCCCCCTCAAAAAATGAAATGCCATACAGTTGAACAACTTTTGTTGTAGCTTCATTACTTGGGTTGAAACTTTCATTTTGTTGTTCATGGTGACCAAATTACAGGTCTTTGAGGAAAGTACAGCTTTTATGTGATTAACTGCAGGCACTAAACTGACCAGCTAACAGCTTTGATGAGTCTAGTCGTACTTAAGAAGTACGTCCTGTCTGATACCAACTCATAACATCCATCTGGGTATAGGCATCATCTTAGAATTGGAGTACACACGATTCCCACAGGGCAGCTGAACATGCTTCAGGCAAGGCTATTACAACTCAACAATGCCTAATGACTTATCCCAGAAACCCTAAGCTGGCAAATATCAGCAGCAGGGCTAGCCGGAATACAGGCATGGGAATGTGGTAGAGCACTGGGAATATATCAAAATGCTATCATGCAGCTTTTTGGTATTCTGGTTTCTCATAACTGAGTGCTTGCTTCTGTGTCTCATTTAAAGCACAGTACAGCAGCTCTGCTTACTGGCTTTTCACAAGGGTATCTGCACACTTTGGAAATTATGAGTGAACTTAGTTTCAAAGCATTGCTGCTACAGATCACCCCACTCCCTACTGCACTGATAGAAAATTGTGGAACACAGGAAGCAAGGTCAAGAATCCTATTTTACATAATCAGTTTTCTACACCTGGGGTTTGGTTATCAGTGCATTTTTTGCTACTACCCGTATTCTTCTGGCTGATTTCCATTTGAACAGGAAGGGCTCAGACTCCTGGCAAGCTGAAGTTTACTTCAGGCTTTCATGTCTGGTTCTTGAAGATGACCACCTCTAGATGCCCTGGAACTGCTCAGTTCATTTTAGAAACTAAGAGGCATAGACAAGTACAACTCTCAAAATCAGCATTCAGCTTCCTGAAATTTGAGGCTAATGTTTCTCACCTCATGGCATCCTTTCTCATAAGCTGAGCTTCCATTTCTGTGAGGAACAGGCAGGGGACTAGTCAGACAACTCCCTCCTCAAACATACACACTTTAATGCACTTCCAGAGACTGCACTTACACAGCAATGAACATCAGTCCCAGTAATATGCTTGAACGATCTCTGTTCACAGAGCAGTAATGTTGCACAAGCAACCATAACTCCTGATACTTTCATACTCTTTGATAAAGCAAGAGTTCTCCTCAGTCCAGTAAATTGTAATGAAGTCAGTCATTAACCTGTTAACAAACAGAATTTGCCTTCTCAAGCTGCCTTCTTCCTTCCCTTGGTCAAATGGAAATCAAGACATTTTCTTTTGAAGATAAGAGATAGAAAAGCCCAATTTAGCTGTTGACTTTGTGGATCTAAATCCCTTTACTTCCATTTTTTACAGAACATTTAGTTCTCAGAGATAATGCATACTGAATGCTCTGTCATGCAGCCTCTACTGAAGCAAGCAAAGCCTCCCATCTTTCATCCTTGGTCTGTAACACGTTCAAAGCTGACACAAAATTGCTCTCGTGATCTCAAATTATCTTTGGTCAATTTTGATCTGAAAATCACCTTCTAATTCCATATTCCAGATATTGATACCACTTAACTTTTTCTGAATTTACCTCCTGCTCTTTGTTTTCCCAGCCTGGAGTAGTGACACAATTAAACAAAATACAAATATTGTTCCTATTTCTCCTCCTAAAGCAGCCTCTAGAAAAATCACTTCCTGTCTTCAAATGATACCCACGAAAGTTTAATAACTTCCTATAAGGCTCTGTGCTAGAATGAAAAGCAAAAAATTATTCTAGCTTTTTGCAGAGAATTTAGACAAAGGACCATCATTTGTGTAAGTCTGATAGTGCATTCGAACTGCCTGCAGTGTGAAGAAATAAATGATCTTTTCATGGCAAGGTAAGAAATATTTAAAAAAAAAAACAAATACACATCTAACAGGCAAAGCAGCCTTTGCCACCATGCTATGTTATGCTAAATGTAGGAAGCACGAAGTATAAGGGCAACTGAAGACTTGTACAATTAGATCATTAAAAAAAAAATCCTGGATCTTTTTTAAAACTAGGTGAGTGCAGTACATACACAGATAATGAGGCTTCCTCTTTGTGGTAGTTTTAAGCTATGCCTTTAAAATTCTTCACAGATCTTGAGCAGAAAGTAGTAAAAATGTAAACAAATCACTATTGGGTGTAAAAAGGAAAATAATGATTATTCTAAACTGTACCATTGGAGAGATGTCTCCCATAAGATTTGGTTCCCAAAACAATTTCTTCTCTCACTTCGGCCTGGGGGATACTAACTTGCTTCTGTTTGACCTTGGCTGCATCGCTTTTATTTTGGCTAAGTCTAATATATCTCTGCTTCTGTCTCCTGTCCCTTTTGTACAGGGTGGTAAGGGGGAGGGAGAATCTATTGCAACTTCCCTGGTCTTTTGGACAGGAGAGGTCCTTGTGCTGTTTTTGTTAATTGTAAATACCTGTAAACACTGTACATTTGTACATATTCATTGCATTTCATTGTAGACTGTAGATTTGCCTGTAAATACATCTTTCATTTGCTTCCACTGAGCTGGGTCTGGCAATGTTAATGTTGGGGAGGGGGGTGTGGATTTTCAACCCACCACACTCTGCATCACTTACTGCTGTTTGCACCATCATAGCTCGCTGGTCCCGCATTTTTCGCACGATATCCAGAGGATAAACAGGTTGGTTGTTTTCAATCAAGCACATGGCTGTTTCCATAGTCACCAAGACACCAGTGCGACCGATTCCAGCACTGTGAAATGTAAGAGAAAAACAGGCTATAAATGAGGCTTTTGCAATGCACCAGATTCATGTCACAAGCTTAACACTAGAGTGCCAAATGGCCTTCAGACCTTAGTAAAATTAGAACGTCGTGTGAAGCTTATTTTTAAAGCAAATTCAAAAATAGTTCCTGCCAACTATTAATTTTTTCTCTTTTTTTATAAATTTAAAAAAAAAATTAAAAAACCCCTAAAATATCACTTAAAGTAAACAGATTTTTAACAATTAGGACCTGCTTACAAATCTAAATGTACTGGTTTAGTGCTTTTGACTAAAAAAAGGTAAGCGCTAATTGCCTGCTTTTTACAGGCGCTTGAACAGCAGAAAAAAAAAGCCCAAACCTTTGCAGTGCCACTCAAAATCAAGTTACAACAGTGGTAGAGGATAAAAATGGAGAACAACTTAGATTGCAAATTATCACCTCTGTGATAATTACATGACTAAGCCATTTCACCAAGAGGTTGCAGGAGAAAGGGAAAGAAAAGAAACCCATCGTTTACATACAACACCAGGCTTCTGCTTTCCACAGCGAATGCTGGCACTGCACAGTCGAATGTTTTTATGTCATGCAAGAAATCAAGCAAATGTTTATCCTAAGGCTAAAGCAAATCTAGAATAAAACATTTAAAACACATGTACCTGCAGTGAACAAGGACTGGCTCATTCTCTACTCTCTTGGGTCTCATGCTTGTCACAAACTCCAAGAAGTCCATGGAGTCATCAGGAACACCATGATCTGGCCAAGCAACATACTGGAGGTGGGTGACGGTGTGCTGCTGCCCTGTCTAGAACACAGCAAAGTTTTTGAGAAGTGTTCAGTGTTATGACTCCTCTATTGATGTGCACAAGCCATGCTTTTCACACTAAGTGCATTCTGCAGATGATGTAAGATGCACATAATGTAGAAAGTGTTTGTCATTTCAAAGTTCAAAGTATGAACAAGTGATTCTTCGAAAGCATGCAAAAGGCATAGCATTTTCTAACAAAAATAAAATTAATTAAATAAATAAGATATCAAGTTTGACTTCTGTGATCTAAACAGGGGTTAATTTTTGTAATTTATATTGACTGCTGACCTGTTATACCTTGACCTCAATGATTCACCTGAGGCAAAATAATACAAGACTTATGCATAATACTAATTTATAAGAGTTGACAACAGTTCAGAAGAAACAGCAGAAAAAGCAGAGAAACTATTGAGAACAACATTAAAAAAAACAGGCTCTTTTGGGGCTATACAATTTTTCCCAAATTGTGTGTACTTACAGATTCAATTATAACATAAAGTTACCTGCAACATTTGCTACTTCTGGTTTCTATTAGGAAACAATACATATTGTTCACACATACATGTTCATTGTACACATATGAATGACTTCTGTATGACCCACAGAAGGAATCAATATAATTAGTTGAAAGATTGTGTTGCATAAAGAGTTCCTTTTTCACTGAATTGTACCTAGAAATAAAGGTTTTACAGGTATTCAGTTTAGCTTTCTGTTAACTTTGATTACAAAATCAATCACCTTTGTGTTCAGATTGTTAGAGTGGGAAAAACGAAACCTAACACACCCCTGAGTCTTGGTGCATCATGCAATGAGGATCTCACTCTTCACAAAGCAAAACTAGTTTTCATGTTCCTTTATTTCTTCCCCACATTTAGACACAGTTAAACTGGTAGCTTCATTCTATCAGTGTTCACTACTAGACAAAAATGTTTATTGACACCCTCCTGAAACTCTCTTCTATCACTGTACTGCTCTTCAAAAGCTGCCCTCTCCCTAGTGGTCCTCAAGCGTTTTTATTACACTAGCAACTTCAAATAGGGTTTTTTCTCCTTTTTCTCTGAAGTGCACAATTACTGAAACACATGGCCTGTTCTAAATGTCTTTCAACTGCTGGCTGTCCTTTTCCACTTAAGGAACTAGTGCCACTTCTAGCAAGCAAGCTAGTAAGGTACAGAGGAGAGAATAACTACTGCCTGTGTACCAAGTGTAGTGCTAGGAGGCGTGTTGATTCCAGTCAAAGCAATTGCAGATATTTACGGTTGCCTCCAGGGGCATGAAGATAAACACCACAACTCATGCTCTGCTTCTTAAAGGTGGACTATAAGCAATCATGATTAAAATGTCTAGTGTAAAGCCCAAGTGGAAAATATAATCTAACACTAACGACTAAGCTTGTTCTGATACAAACCGGATTGAGATTTATCATCCAGGTT
The DNA here is from genome assembly GCF_027791375.1 of Indicator indicator. Taxonomy (NCBI): domain Eukaryota; kingdom Metazoa; phylum Chordata; class Aves; order Piciformes; family Indicatoridae; genus Indicator; species Indicator indicator. The sequence continues at coordinate 39,595,986 of NC_072015.1, read as the reverse complement.
ATCAGAAGACCCCATTGTAACTGAGATCTCCACAAAATAACCTTTTTCTGTTCATCCTTGCTACCATTATGTAGTTGAGCTTTATCAAATGATTGCACTTTATTTTTTTTAAAATGCTATAGATTGAAAAAAAATCCAAAAACATGACTAGAAAACATCATTAAAAAGTCCTCTTTTGCCAATCTGTGTGTGCTTAACCAGAACCTCTTCAAAAGAAACGAGATAACACAGCAATTATATGCAACAGTTTGAACTGATTCTCTGAAAACAGAAACATCTGAAGTACAGCAGTCAGGTGAAACAAAGACTTGATTCATTCTAAAATTATCTTGAGTATCAGGTCACCTTCCACGTGTGTCAAGAACGTCAAGCTGTGCATAGCAGGTAAGTGCCAGCAACACAACCAAGAATCTGTAGCATCAAAAGCTGTTTTACAAGCTCAGAAGAGCTAATTTTTACTTACTAGTAATTCAGGCTCAAAATTAGCAATTTTTTTTTTTAATAGTAGTTCATAGACATTAAGCATAACAAGCATGTTACATAAGACTTACTCAAGGTAAAAAATGCACTTGTAAGACCATGCACTTAGCCCTCAGCTGCTGCTTCTGGTGTGATCATCCTAATTTTCCTCTACATATCCTATTAATCCCTAGAGACCAATATATTTGTTAATTATTCCAGGTATGCCTCAAGTTTCAGCATGATTTGACCCAATTAGGTTTACTTCTTTTTGTTGAGCTCTTCTGAGGTGATCCAAATTGTTAGAACTTGACCATTGCATCACTCGTGTTTCAAAATGAATATTTTTAAATAGTTCATTTTCTGTTAGTAAGTTAAGCCTACTGTAAACAGTAGTTATATTCACATCTGATACAGATACTTTTTCTAATTCTAATACTTTTATGTCTCATGTAGAAGAAATCAAATCAACACTCAGATGAAGTTCAAATTTTTGGAAGCTATTTTTAGTGAAGTTTGGTTGTTGCTGGGGGTTGATTTTTGCTGTTTGTTATTATTGATTTATTGTTGTTTGTTGTTCTTTTTCTTTTTAATTAAATATCAAATGTTCAAGTCTCTACACTCCTAATGCAGGTCAGCTTTTAACTTAAGAAAATGTCAACTAAATACCATCACAATGGAAGTAACTCGCACCAGAAGACCACCATGGTAACTAAAATCTATCATTCATGCATTTAAAAAAAAGCGTTAGAGTTGTGGTTATTAGTCCCATAGTTAGCCCCAGTTAGCTATTAACAATATTTATTTTGAAACACACTATTTCTTTCAAACCCTGTCTCTCTGTGCAAACTTGGTAATGGAAAATAAGAGGTAGCTCTACATTATACTCAAGCTGTTGTCCAAACCATCTGTGGTGGGTTGAAAATTTCCCCCCGACACTAGATTTGCCACACCAGCTCAGCTGGAAGCAAATGAAAGCTGGATTTACAAACATCATTCCTGCAAGTCATCTTAAATCCTATCCATAACTTTTTTTCAATGACAGTCATTGTAACATCCTAATTACTGATGAATGTACAATTTATCTTTATCAAATCTGGCTTTGTTAGTCCCGTTTTATAAGTCTAAACTTAAGAGACTCACATGGAGTGGTTTAAATTGAATTAAGGTCTTTGGTATTTCCACAAATCAGCTTAAAAATGGTGGATTAAAAAAATAAAAATCCAAACAATTTACAGATTCTAGTGACACTTCTGAATTATGTCACTTGCCCCATTTATCATCAGCCATTTGGCCAACATTCATCTGCTTCACAGCATTGACCCAAATTTACTTGGCAAGCACCTACAGAGGTCTAACACAACAAATCTGTCCCAAGGTACTTGTTCTTGCGCTTCTGATAATGGTTATTGGTGCTGCAACAAAGGTGTCAGCCAAAAAAAAAAAAAATTATGTACTTGTACCTCTTGTATCTATCCCTCCTGTGCAAGTTCAAGACATCTAACTGCAAAAGCAACTTCATCGAAGCCATGCTAACATCCTAGATTTTGCTCAAAAACAAAGATACATGACCTTTTCAAATTAAGTCTGCCATTAATATTGCAACTTTTAAGTACAGGGCTGTCACAGGTTTCAAACTGATGCTGTAACACTTGCAGAAACATCTCACTGGCAAGACTTTTCAGTCACAAAAACAGCCATTCATCGTCTTCCTGAAGTTCACATCCTTCCCAGCTACAATTACGTCAAACGGCAGGCTTCCTTGCTTCGCTTTCCTAAAATGCCTCTTATTGATTAATAAAACAATTCTGTGTTCATCAGAAAAACAACATATGCAGCTTAGTATGATAATACTCATATAGAAAGAAAGAAATTTAGGCTTGAAAGGTCAACATGAATTTTGACTTTTCTCAGAATCCAAACAATTAATTCTGCATTTCACCTTTTCATTTAATGGAAAAGAGAAAAGAAAAGAGAGGAAGGGCGAGGAAGGGAGAGGAAGAGAAAAGAAAAGAGAGGAAAAGAGGAAGAGAAAAGAGAATAGAAAAGAGGAAAAGGAAAAGGAAAAGGAAAAGGAAAAGGAAAAGGAAAAGGAAAGGAAAAGGAAAAGGAAAGAAGAAAACGAAAAGAAAAAAGAAAGGGAAGGGAAGGGAAGGGAAGGGAAGGGAAGGGAAGGGAAGGGAAGGGAAGGGAAGGGAAGGGAAGGGAAGGGAAGGGAAGGGAAGGGAAGGGAAGGGAAGGGAAGGGAAGGGAAGGGAAGGGAAGGGAAGGGAAGGGAAGGGAAGGGAAGGGAAGGGAAAAGAGAGAAAAGAGAAAAGAGAAAAGAGAAAAGAAAAGAAAAGAAAAGAAAAGAAAAGAAAAGAAAAGAAAAGAAAAGAAAAGAAAAGAAAAGAAAAGAAAAGAAAAGAAAAGAAAAGAAAAGAAAAGAAAAGAAAAGAAAAGAGAAAAGAGAAAAGAAAAGAGAAAAGAAAAGAGAAAAGAAAAGAGAAAAGAAAAGAGAAAAGAAAAGAGAAAAGAGAAAAGAAAAGAGAAAAGAAAAGAGAAAAGAAAAGAGAAAAGAAAAGAAAAAAGAAAAGAAAAAAGAAAAGAAAAGAGAAAAGAAAAGAGAAAAGAAAAGAAAAGAGAAAAGAAAAAGAGAAAAGAAAAAAGAAAAGAAAAAAAGAAAAGAAAAGAAAAGAAAAGAAAAGAAAAGAAAAGAAAAGAAAAGAAAAGAAAAGAAAAGAAAAGAAAAGAAAAGAAAAGAAAAGAAAAGAAAAGAAAAGAGAAAAGAGAAAAGAAAAGAGAAAAGAAAAGAGAAAAGAAAAGAGAAAAGAAAAGAGAAAAGAAAAGAAAAGAAGAAAAGAAAAGAAAAGAAAAAAGAAAAGAAAAGAAAAGAAAAGAAAAGAAAAGAAAAGAAAAAGAAAAGAAAAGAAAAGAAAAGAAAAGAAAAGAAAAGAAAAGAAAAGAAAAAGAGAAAAGAAAAAAGAAAAGAAAAAAAGAAAAGAAAAGAAAAGAAAAGAAAAGAAAAGAAAAGAAAAGAAAAGAAAAGAAAAGAAAAGAAAAGAAAAGAAAAGAAAAGAAAAGAAAAGAAAAGAAAAGAAAAGAAAAGAAAAGAAAAGAGAAAAGAAAAGAAAAGAAAAAAAGAAAAGAAAAGAAAAGAAAAGGAAAAGAAAAGAAAAGAAAAAAAAGAAAAGAAAAAAAGAAAAGAAAAGAAAAGAAAAGAAAAGAAAAGAAAAGAAAAGAAAAGAAAAGAAAAGAAAAGAAAAGAAAAGAAAAGAAAAGAAAAGAAAAGAAAAGAAAAGAAAAGAAAAGAAAGGAAAAGAAAAGAAAAGAGAAAAGAAAAGAGAAAAGAAAAGAAAAAGGAAAGGAAACTAAAAGAAAATTCACCACATGGAATTACATTAACATTGAAATGGTCCTATATCTTGTAAAGCAGGAAAAGGTATGCGCTTTGTTGTGAGCTTCACAAATAAAACCTTGAAAGCTGAAACTCAGTGATCTGTATTAAAGCCTAGTTTCTGAACAGTAGATACCTTGCCAGTTGCATTGGGCATTTCTTTAGACCACTGTTTTCACTTTGTTATGCTTCTGTACATCCTTGCCACAATGCTTTTCATCTACTTTGATTCTTCAGCTCTTTACTATTCAAAATTAATTTGTTTTCTTCTACCATAAGTATTTGACAGAATAGAACATGTTCAGTGCAGACACATTTCAGAGAAGCTTTTAAAATACTTCTGCAGTGTGGCAGGTTGAAGACACTTTTGACAGTCAAGTTTATATAGATTTCTTTGGAAAGAGAAAATACAAGTCGTCTTTAATGTGCAGAAGCAAAAGTTTCAGTGAACCAATCTAAGAATCCTTAACATGAGCAAACTCAACATGTCCCCCCACAAACTGTTGTATGACATGTATTTGGCAAGGAAGACAGATGGTGTGGAAAGCCTCAGCCCAAACAATTCAGATGTTTAAAAAATACAGAGATTCTAATTTCTGTTTATAGCAGAAAGTGCTGGCAGCATACTCGTTTGCATTGCTGCCTTTGTTTCATCCAATATCAATTTAACAGTCACTAGAAGGCCTTACATGCTGGCCATTCATAAACAGAAAGACACCAGTCATTCTCCATCTTGCAATTTTACCTCCTCCCTTCAGCACAGGGCAATACTCTTCCTCTGCAAAATGAATTTATGCTTAATCTTCACTTTGAATTGCTGCAGAAATTGATGTTCTCTCTCTTCAAGCCATCCCCCCTCTGCTTTCCATCACTAAGACATTGACATGCTGGAGTGGGTCCAGAGCAGGCCAACAAAACTTTTGAGGGGTACAGAGAACAAGTCTTATGAGGAAGGAAAAGTGATTGTTTAGTCTGCAGAAGAGGAGGCTGAGGGGAGACCTCATTGCTCTCTACAAATACCTGAAAGAAGGTTGGAGTGATGTGGGTGTTGGTCTCTTCTCCCTAGTATTAGGTGACAGAACAAGAGGAAATGGCCTGACATTGTGCCAGGGAAGGTTTAGACTGGATATTAGGAAAAAATTTCTTTGCTGCAAGAGTGGTCAGGCATTGGAATAGGCTGCTCAGGGAGGTGGTAGAAACACCATCCCTGGATGTGTTCAGGAAACATGTGGACATGGCAATTCAGGCTTCCAATGCTATTTTTCAACGATTAAAAAGAAACATTTATCTTATTTTATGAAACAGTGCACCTTGTGAGACCACTGGTGAACTGCTGAGTCCTCACTTAGAGTACTGTGTCCAGCTGTGGGAGCCCCAACACAAGAGGGACACAGACCTGCTCGAGCAGGTCCAGAGGGGAGCCACAATGATGATCAGATGGCTGGAGCACCTCTCCTATGAAGAAAGGCTGAAAGAATTGGGGTTGTTCAGCCTGGAGAAGAGAAGGTTCTGGAGAGATCTTATAGCTATACTTCCATGCACAAACAGGAACTACAGGAAGACTAGGGGAGTGCAGTTTAGAAGGACTTGTAGTGACAGGACAAGGGGCAATGGATTGAAACTGGAGAAGGATAGATTTGGGTTGGACATAAGGAGGAATTTCTTCACAATGAGAGTGGTGAAATACTGGAAGAGGTTGCACAGGAATGTGTTTGAGGCCATGTCCCTGGAGACCTTCAAGATCAGACTTGATGTGACCCTGGGTAGCCTGATCTAGTTGGAGGTGTCCCTGCTCACTGCAGGGAGGTTGGACAAAATGACCTTTGGGGGTCCCTTCCAACCTGATGTGATCTGTGAATCTGTCAATTTTGCACTTACTCTACAGTTTTTTCCTTTGGTCTATTTGTTCTGGTCCCCAAAGTGTTCTGAAGCTTTTTAAATATGAAAAAACCCACTCCTTGACCTCAAAAATCCAAACTTATTTCACTTTCTTTCATTTTGCTGCAAGACAGCATTCAGTCTTGGTCTTGGGAAAAAAAAAAGGCAAGAAATGAATCCTTATTTCATTTCATGAAGCTTAGAAAGGTTATAAATATTACACATAGTTGCAGTGATTTGCTTATCTTCAGTTATACAGGTAAAGAAGCATTGAGTTAAAGTGTATCAGAAAAATCTTGAAAAGTTTCTTGTTCCTCAAGTGCTCTGATCTTATAGAACAAAAGGCCACAAGTACCATTCCATAAACTGCTCTTTTGAGCTATTTTCCCCTAAAGGCAGATTTGAAATCTGTGCAACTTAATTCACAGGAAACTCTTCCACAAACATGCTTTTCCAAGAGAAATCAAATCTCTTGTGAGTTTGGAAGATATATCCATCTTACTATTAAAAGATACTCGTCTTCCAAAAGACCAGTCCAATGATGCTCACATTAGTTCATGGAATAATAAAAACCTGGTTTGAATTCAAATTACTTTTTATGCATCCTTCAAAGAACACATCAATATCTGGGAGAGGTATTCAGTGTTTCAGAGAGGAGTTCTGCTATGTTTTAACAAGCTATAAAGGTTTTTATTTCCATCTGAAACTCCAAATGCACACAGAGCAATCGGTTGTTAGTGTCATTTTTTCCTGTATGAACAGTTCAATGTTGAGTCATCTTTTGAGTAGTCACTTCCAGTGTGTGATTAAATTTGACTTTAATTAAACTTGCCCTTAATTAAAAAACAAACAAACCAAACCAAAGCCCAACCAAGCAAAAAACATCAACAAAAACGACCAAACAAAACCCCGCAAACAAACAACCCCCCCCAAAACCTCCTGTAAACAACCTTGTCCTCACCACAACAAACACACATCCACATAGGACTACTTCTACCATGCTTTTGTCCAACCTAGATGAAATCTATGCAATTATACACCTTTACATTAGCAATGAATTTCTCACCTGAGAGCTATCACAAGACAACTTACACTGTTGAAGATCCTTTAACTTTCACACCTGTTAAGATGCCTCTAAAGGCACACTATATTCTCACACAAGAGGTGTATCAAAAAAATTAATGACTGACTCATTTTCATTAGGATTCTGAGTTGCTAAATGGTAGTAAATAGACATCTAAAGTGAAAAGTCACTGAACCCTGTCACCAGTGAATTTTTTATGTACCAGATTGGTAAGTACTAAGCATTAACAAGTATTTGAAAAGACTAAACTAATATTTACATGAATCAGTAGCTAACCAAAGTTAATTTGCAATCAACTAATCTGAGTGACAGGCTCTAAAATTTGTTTACATATACTCTGCAGTGCTGTTTTAATGAGGTTAAGTTTTTTTTCTCTGCTGACATTCAAGTTTATCATCTGACTTAACTGGCTGAAAAACAGAAGCAAAAATCATGCTGTACATTGACTAGATAGTTTCTCCTACCTGTACATCATCTTAACTGAAAGACTTAAGTACTGGCATCTCACATGTTTATGATTACAAAGGAAATCTTAACCACGTTAAAATGCATCTGGATGCACTGAAAAGTGCTAGATTCAGTTACAAATTTATGAGACTTAAGGATTAGTCACCTTGCTGTAAAAACATCAATTAAATGTTACATTTTTGAACAGGTATTTCATTTTTCTTCCTACTACTAGCAATTCTAGTAACAGTGAAATCTACTTAACTATATAGAAGTTTAAAAGATTGACCAGCACTGCAAATATAAATTAGCATTTGGTCAGTACAAAGTGATTTCTTACACATGTCTTATGATATCACAAACATGTATTTTCATAAAAGTACCTATGACCATAGAATTTTGGGAAAGAGATGAAGACAGAAGTGTGTAAGAAATGTGGGACAACTTATGAACAAAAGCCAAACTTCATGCCCTGTGTTCAGGCTGTGGAAAGCCTAGATGTGATCTGAACACAGGCTTCACAACAAGCTGATATGCAAGAAGCTCTCCATGTATTTACAGCATAATTTACTATAGAACTTCAAAAAGTATGTTTTTTGAACAAGCTCTAAAGAAATAATCATACCATGTGATTCATAGAATACATACATATTCTTTCACAAAAATTTGTGTGCGAATATATGTACATGCTCAGATAGAGTCTGTATCCACCTATCTATGCATGTATTCATTCAGCTTGTTTGGGGATAACTAAAGATAGCAGACATTTACCTCAACATTTGTAATCGCCATTTCTCTAACGACATAAGCAATTGTGCAGTCTTCAGAGTGGCACCTGACACGAAATCTGCCATATTCCATTACATCTGGTGGATCAGGCCAATACTGATGGCATTTGGTCTGCAAAGAAAAAATCAGCACACATCAAGACTGTATACAAGCACTTATTATTGCCAGCCTCTCCTCCTATAGTTCAGGGCATTCAAGGAAAGATATAAAAATCTGCTCTGGTTTGTCAGCGAGGTGTTTACATCTGAATTTGAAAATGACAGAACAAAGTAGGATAAATTCTCTATAAACTTTTGCTTTAGTAATTTACAATACAAATTCAGGTAAATTGGATGTGAGATGCTTTCTGTCTTGTACTTATCTGCAATTGCTAAAATGACTTCTCAAGGCACAATGTAGGAGGAGAACGGATGGATTTATTCCACTTTAAGAAAAGTGTAGGGGGCAAATTTATAGCTAAATTCAGCCATCTAATAGCTGGTTATAGTGAAGACAGAGCCACACTTGTCTTCAAAGTGAACAACAAAAGAACAAGAGGCAACTGAAAAGATGATGCAAAAAGGGAAAACAATTCCGAGAGGATGGCCTAGCACAGAAAAGACATGCCCAGGAGACTGTGGAATCTGCATCCATGGAAATAATCAAAGCTTAACTGACATCACGCTGTGCAACCTGCATGCGGTTCAAAGCTGCCTCTGCTGTGAGCAGAGAGGAGTTGACCAGATGTCTCCACAGGTGCCTTCAAACTTGAGTTATTCTTAGACCCTCAAGCTAGGTCATGCTGTAATGCAGAAAGTATTGAAAACCAGCCTATCTCCCCCTATTCCAACACTGTAGTCTCATGGTGGAGAGAAGGAGCAAGGCAGGCTCCGTTTCTGAAGACCCTAAGAGTTAACTCGTTCTACACAGAGAGAGGGAGAAGGAAAAGGAATATCCAATACCACTTTCACCCCTTAACACACAGCCTCCAGAAGTTCAGTGTGCCTGATACTTGTCTGGCTGCTTCTATAAGAATGGTTTCCCTTCTCTTCCTGACAGCAAGTGGTAAAGGTAATGAAGTCACCCTAGCAATTTTCTAAAGATTGCTCCCCTAACTTAGGTATTATTTTTCGGGCCACTAAGAACAAAGTGTTACTTTAATTTTAGACAGGAGTTCACTGAATGGAAAAAATGTTTTCATTTCCCCATTTGATCATATTTTCTGTTCCAAGGTAAACCTATTTTAAAAACACAGAGTAACGCTTAGAAGCATTACTAGCAAGGACATGATACAGAAAGTTATTGCAGGCTCGATTATCCACAGTAATCTGCAGTAATTTGGTCACGATATGAAAGCTGCCCTTCACACTTCTATGGGAAAACTAAGCTCACAAACTGGAAGAACTTCTGAATAACTTTAGTTCATGAACATGTCATTTGTCAAAGAGATATACACTCCTTTTCTATGTCAGATGTAAGACTGAAGACAGAGACATTCACTTAAATGACTAATGCTATCTAAATTCTGAAGTTATAAAAAGCCCAGAAACATACTGATGCAGGTGAATGTAATTTGCCCTCTGCCTCAGCCAGGTTTCATGTAAGGCCATAATGGAAAATTTCTATGTGCATGTGAGCATACCTGATGTACCTTACATATACTTTGATGTTCATGCAGTTTGAGGTAAACCAAAATGCAAGTGAGAGCTGAAGTGGAGTTCAACATTAAAATTATGCCCAAGAAATATCCCAAAATAAAATATGTTAATCAATTCTCCATAAAGCCATAAGGAACCATATTATACTTCAGCTTTAGTAAATTTGCATTGTCTATCAACTTGTCATCATTGCCTGTGCCACCTATAACTGTTTTTTTTTTTTAATAGCTTCTTTTTAAACTGTTACAGAGTGGCAAGAGCTGGGAATTTTGATATGCTAAAATTTCCTAATTCTGGGGTTTTTTAAGGGTTGAATTTTCAATGGCTTGAAATACCAATTTTAACCATTATGCCCAGAATTTTTGCTGTAGTAGTTCACCTGAAATACTTTTCCCTTTAAATTTAAGCAAAAATAATGCAGCCACTTATACAAAAAGGACATTACTGAAGGAAAACAAAAAATTAACCTATAATTCAAATCTTAACACCACTGAAAAGAGATACTCTAGAATGTAAAACTTCCAGGGTTTGCAAAAAGGTTTGGCATTTGGCAATGGGGATACTCTGCTTTGAACATAACATCTTTTTCTATCTCAGAAAATTCACCCACAAAGTGGGTGAGTTTTGTTTACCCTGCAACTGAGAGAGCATCTGGTGTATAAAGGTACCAGTGGGATGGTCAGAAGTTCATGACAAATTGCCTTAAAGGTTCCAGCTCACTGGGCAAAGTACAGACTAGCACTAATCTGTATTTCTCAATACAAGGAAAAGAAAGCAGTAAATTATTTTGACTGCAGATGTGCAGTAACATCTGTCTCCATGAACACCTTATGTAGCCTGACCATGGTTAAAATCAGTTGCTTTCCAGCTTTCACACATTGTTGCTTAACTATCTTCAAATATCAATCATTATGGTGTTTAGAACCCTAGTGCCAGACAAATTTGATCACATAGGAAATAAAGACTACACTGAAGAGTCTTTTCCACTTCTTAAAAATATCCCAACTGTTCAAATTTCAGCTTCTAAAACTTCAAAACCAATCCCTTTATGTACATTAATAATGTAAAAACTTCATGTTTAAAACCACAGAGGATTCAGTAAATCAAAATACATCAAAAATACACCAGATATTCCTTTAATTTTCACTGGGTTATTGTGAAATTAATAGGGTCCTATAACTGAAAAAAAAATTATCAGAGAAATTCTATGAAAGAATCTAAAACATAAATAAAATATAAATAAAAGTAAGCAAGTTAATTTCTGACAAGCAAACAGCTTGATTGTTTTCAAAGAAGGAGAAGAGAAAGAAAGTTGTAGAGCCTCTTAGTTATACAGAAATCTTGGCATTCAGAGGAATGATTCAACAGAATAATCTGGACTATTTTAGGCTTACTTAATCATAATGACAGGGAAAAAAGTTTAAAGGCACATTACCTTTCTACAGCATACAAAGAACCTGAACACTTACTCGTCCTCGTTCAGTGAGAGTTGTTAGCATGACGATCAGCGACAACTTGTGATCCCAGACTACCTGCCAGAACTGTGCACACGTGTGTGGAAGAGGCCCCTGAGTTGCAATGTACCTGTTCACAATGCCCACAGTAGGAATTTCCATCTATAAAGAGAAAAGTCTGCTTTCACTACTCAAGTACTATTTTAATTCAGCATCTCATTCGAACAACTGGTTATGTGAAAAATACGTAATTTACAGCAGATGTATCCTACAGATCCTATCATCCTTCATACTGAACTAGGAAAACATGGAATCATACAATGGTATGGGTGGGAAGGGACCTCTGAAGGTCATCTAGTCCAACCCTCTCTGCAGTAAGCAGGGGCATCTTCAACTAGATCAGGTTGCCCAGAGCCATGCCCAGCCTCACTTTGAATATCTCCAGGGATGGGGTCCCAAATACCTCCCTGGGGAAACTGTTCCAGTGTTCCACCACCCTCATAGTAAAGAACTTGTTCCTAACATCAAATCTAAATCCGCTCATTTTCTAGTTTGAAGCCATTGCCTCTCGTCCTATCACTGCAGGCCTTTGTAAACAGTCTCTCTCCATCTTTCTTGTAGGCCCTCTTCAGGTACTGGAAGGTTGCTATTAGGTCTCCCTGGAGCCTCCTCTTTTCCAGGATGAAGACTCCTAGCTCCCTCAGCCTGTCACCATAGAAGAAGTGCTGCAACCCCCTGATCATTTTTGTGGCCATCCTCTGGATCCACTCCATCAGGTCCATGTCCTTCCTATATTGAAGGCTCCAGACCTGGATGCAGTACTCCAGGTGAGGTCTCACCAGAGCAAAGTGGCAGAATCACCTCTCTGGATCTGCTGGCCACACATCTTTTGATGCAG
>NC_072015.1:39406083-39583864 GCF_027791375.1 Indicator indicator | reverse complement strand
CCCAGGATGTGATTTGCCTTCTGGGCTGCAAGCTCACACTGCCTGCTCATGTCCAGCTTCTTATCCATCAGCACCCCAAAGTCCTTTTCCACAGGGCTGCTTTCTATCACCTCATCCCCCAGTCAGTATTGATAGTGAGGATTGTTCTGGCCCAGGTGCAGAACCCTGCACATGCTCATGATGTTCACCTGGGCACACCTCTCCAACTTGCCCAGGTCCCTCTGGATGATAGCCCATCCCATTGAAAACTTGAAACTGCAAAGCTTTCCAAATTATCTAATATTTAGTAAGGAATAATGGCAAGATATACCAAAAGTATACTAAAAAGAAGCTGTTTATTGCCTGATACTACACACAGTGAGTTAATAGTTGATTCTCTGATTTAGGCATTTAACTCAAGTATTAATGTAATGTATATATTTTCCTTTCTTATCTCTGCCTCCCAGCCTGCACACATGATTAGGGCAATCAGGGTTCTGGTTTATCTTCTGGACCTTTCATAGCATAGTTGGAAGGGCAAAAGTGGTTTTAGAGGGGGAAAAAAAGGTCTAGTCTTAAGCTATAGGAGTCAACCTCAGCTTTTGCAGTATATGGGAAAGTAAACAATTTTTACTGGTTAAAAAGTCTGCACATATCACAGTATATACCACATGCTTGCATTTATTGTGTATCAGGATGGTTAATTGCTTCACATGAGACACTGTCTTTTACATTTACAAATCCTCAAAATACAAAATGAAAGACTCCTTATTCCTTAAAAATGATAACTTCTTTTTTCTGCTATTGTAGTATAGAAAGTGAACAAATGCAAAATTTTTTATGACTTACATTCACATAATTTGCATTAATGTAATCTTCATCTCCATGTAATATTATCCTTGTGGCATCATCTGCAGACAAACACACAAAAGGGAATAAACTTAGCAATTAACAGCCATGTTTCCCATTTATTCAGTAAAAAAAAAAGGGTATTATAGATGCACAAACAACAGAATACAAACAGAAATAGATGACATTTTAGGAAATAAAACATACAATTATACAGATGTTATACAGTTATATAAAAATAGGAAGAAACTGTCCTTAATACTTACAGGGTAGAACATCCTTGTATCTATTCTTGTCCATATTACGAGGTAACTTTGCACATGTAACAGCCAACCCTGGTTTCTTTCTATAAAGTTGCTGCAAAACAGAATGAAAAATGGAAGGATTTTGAGGAATGAGATTATGCTATACACAAAAAAAGACATTCATATGAAAATACCTGGACTGATAAAAAAGATTAGCATTACTTTCTTTGATACTTCTCCTACCCATCTGCAAAATTGACCTGAGAGATTTTTTTCTATTCCATCTGGCAAGAATTTCTGTTAACGTATCATCATCAGCTGAAGAGAATCCAAGGGAGAGCCATGAGGATGCTTAGGGGACTTGAGCATCTCCCCTATGAAGAGAGACTGAGAGCCCTGGGGCTGTTTAGTCTGGAGAAGAGAAGACTGAGAGGGGATCTGATCAATGTCTATCAATATCTGAGGGGTGGATGTCAAGTGGAGGGGGCCAGGCTCTCTTCAGTGGTTCACAGTGATAAGACAAGGAACAATGGGTTCAAACTTGAACATAGAAGATTTCAGCTCAACAGGAAGAGAAACTTCTTTCCAGTGAGGGGGACAGAGCACTGGAACAGGCTGCCCAGGGGGGGTTGTGGAGTCTCCTTCTCTGGAGACTTTCCAAACCCACCTGGATGCCTTCCTGTGCAGACTCCCCTAAGTGATCCTGCTGTGGCAGGGGGGTTGGACCTGATGATCTCTTGAGGTCCCTTCCAACCTCTGATATACTGTGAGACTGTGAACTTTAGATGAATTTCTAGGAAAAAACCAACCAGGAAGTGTGAGTCACTGATATAAACCATTTCCCTGCAAAGCTGCCTTTTTGTTACAAACCTGTAGATCGGAAAGAATACAGAGTTGAGGATGGAAGAAGTGAGCAGTAAGAGACATGAGAATTAAAAATAGTTGCAGACTGATACTTTAAAGAATCAGCTGTAATACAAAAAAAAAAAAAATCAGACAAGCTTTTATTCTCTGAGCTAGACCCACCACATGTAATCCCACAAGTAACTGAAAGCTTCAATGTCTCACAATCTCTTCACATGTGATTCTCTTTTTTTTGGGGCCAACGCTTACCTTGCAAACTTCACCTAGAGTAAATGTAGGCATATGAGTGTATAGCCAAAACTTTAAGGTCAGGATGCATTAAATGCATCTTGCAAGAGACAACAAAACGTAGAGGGGGGGGGAAACCAACAACAATTAAGAAATACCACTACATTTTTTTCTGTATTACATATACACGAGAGCAACTTATGAGTTACTAACGTGGCTGTGCCAAAGTTATATACTTCATTGAACACTTGCCAAAGACCTTTTTCTATTTTACATGCTTAATGAAGATTCAGAATATGGCTCCATACATAAAGTGGAATGAAACAAATATGAGGCTAGAATCCCCTACGTTGTCTGAGAGCAAAAGAACACCAAAATCTCACACCATTCTGCTGTGAGAATTACTGAATCTTAAGACTTTGTATCAAAGCTCACCATGTTTTTCAATTTGAACAGCCATAAAGAAGCCATGGGAGTACTTGATAACACATGCAACCAAACAGCTTGTATCAGTTATAACTCAAGTTCCATTTTACTAAAGCCAAGCTGCGATTTCTGCTTTTTTGGGGCAGACAGGAATCTGGAGTTTCATTATTGTTGCCTGGCAAAAAGTTATTTGCCACTGACAGACCTCTTAAATTCTGCCTAAGTTGAGGAAGATAATGTGGAAAAACTTGAATATTCACAGTCTACTGGCTAACTATTTACTATTTTACTAATGGGAATGCAGGGTTTGAGAACCATCAAAGCTGATGAGGTGATGCTGCAATTGTTTCTTTTCTTCAATACTGTTATGTTTGGATCCACAATGGCCAAAGAAGCACTTACATATTCTATACTCCCTTGTCACTAGAGAAGCAGTTAAATTACCTTTTGGAATTTCTTATGCTAACACTGAAGGAACTAATTTAATAAAATATTAGTCTTTTTTTTATGACATTTCTTGCTAACAAAGAACATGACAAACATTAATTCGTTAATCTACACAGCAGTTCTTCAAAGTCTCCTCCCATATACAGGGAAATCCCATGTACAATGTAACCTGTTTGAGAAGTAACCATCAGTGGTTTAGATTGCCAGGGAGAAACAATACAGAAGCTGAAGTTACAAATGCCCCGCAAATGGGAATTAACATTCTAACACTTTCATATCAACCTCTAAGAGAAGAAGATGAGGAATGGTCAAGTTGCTCCTGTTATTTCATGAAAGAAGGCAACAAGTGAGAACTTGAAACCCTAACTTAAGGTATAAAAAATGTTTTAGAACGTCACTGAGTACAAGTGCAAGACTGACCTCTGTCAACACTATTCTACTCAATAAAATACTTAAGAACATTTAGTGAGCTTTGGGTACTTGAGGTAAAAACATGACAACTAAAACACATTTTTCTCAGCAGATGATATTTTATGCAAGACTGATAACTAATCCTTCCACATCCTACACAGCAAAGGGTGAAACTGAAGGGCAAGTCATATTTGTGCTTTCTTCATATAAAACTGAAGAGGAGCAATGAGATTTCCAATTAACTAAGCCCTTACATTACTGGCTGGTCACAGCTGTTTGTCTACATTAACAGCATTTGAGAGCTGAGTATTACTTACCTCAAACTGAATTAGGACAGTCCCACTTTCCAGTCCCCTCTTTAGCTGCTCCATAGACTCCTCCAGTGTATCACCACCATACTCAGAATAGATAGGAAGAAGAGATTCTGAGAGATTGTGAGAATCGACTTCATCTTCTAATTTAGGCTCCACAAACTGTTTAACTACTGAAAGATGCATTGAAATGCAAAATATGTTACAAGCAGCATTAATGCATTTGCAGCACATGAAAATTTACCAGAATGCAAGAACAACAGAATTGGCAAAGACAAGGCCCCAGGAAAGCAAAGAGCAACACATTTAACTGATTTTCTTTATGTACTATGTTACT
This sequence comes from Indicator indicator, assembly GCF_027791375.1. Taxonomy (NCBI): domain Eukaryota; kingdom Metazoa; phylum Chordata; class Aves; order Piciformes; family Indicatoridae; genus Indicator; species Indicator indicator. The sequence goes on along the minus strand of NC_072015.1, from coordinate 39,579,767 downwards.
GGAGAAGCTACCAAGAGTAAAATGTCCTTATAATCCTTCAGAAAATGAAGCTTCCCAAAGAATCTATGAAGGCAAAGAACTTGACTTTCAAGCACAAAGATTTTTTTTCTATAACTCTGTCTTACAGAATGAACTGCTGAATAGGCTCATGAATCACAACATCCACCATGGTAAAAATCAAATGAATTTTGACTAAAAGCATTTAGAGAATTATTAATAGAGTATCTCTTTAAGTTTATAGAAGCTTGGACCTCCAACAGGAAAAGAGACTCAAAGATTGTTTAGTCCCTTGCCATTAGCAAAGCAACTGAATAAGCTTTTGCAACTGCTTATGCTAACACTGAAGGAACTAATTTAATAAACTACAAAAAAAATTTACTAGTTTATGACATTCCTTGCTAACATGACAAACATTGAGCTAATCCACATAGTAGTTCTATGTCTATGAAAGCCTTTGTATCACCAAATGTGTTCAGCTGTGGTTATTCTCTGCAGTGATCAGAATGGCTTATACATGCCAAGAAAATGGGGAGCTGTTCACACTCATACCTATACAAACAATTGGCATGGGGTCACAGGTTATCTTTAGCTAAGAGCAGACATCTCTTATCTGCAAATAGGAAGAAATGTTAACAAAAGACTAAATACTGCCGAGACCCAGTGGGAAGTCCTACAGTAACAGGAACAGGACTGTTGATGGAAAAACAAGACCAATATCCCATCTCTCTTCCTAAAAATCCAAGAAATTTTAAACATAATAAATGCTACAGAAGTACATGTAATTTAAGTAGTTTTATTGCCTCCTGTTTCACAGAGATCCCTTCAGATTTTTAAGTCTTAATGTAATCAGAAATTCTGTCCAACACCCTTCCATAATAGTGTGTGTTAAGGTCTTACCATAGCTCTTATGGAAAGCAAGTAATAAACTGGAAGTTTCACATCATCTGACAGATCTTTGGATCTGCATGTGTTCACACATGGAGCAAGCCAAACCAAGCTGGACAGGTTTCCCATATTTTAAATACACAGGCTTAAGGCCCTGCATATTTCAGAGATTGTCTCCTACTTGCTGGCAGGAGATTAAGCAAGCAGCCAGCACAGGTCATAAAATATCTACTGTAAGAATGGAAAGAAAGAAAAAACCCCAAGCCGTTAAGAACCACAAGGCAGCTTCTTTGATTTGCTTCATTGCACAACTGAATGGTGCCATGGAACCACCCATTGGTATTTGCATACCTACAACCAGGAAAAAATTATTCTGTGTTTGTTTAAAAAGAAGCCCATGAAACCAAACCCAACGAACGAAATCCATTTCCAAGGGACTATTTTTTTTTCCTCATAGATTTTCCGACTTGAAAAACAAGACTATTTGTACTGCTCATTCACCTACCTTTCAGCACAGACCTATTCCCAGAGCACCAAGAGCACATTTTGGTAAACAGAAGAGGTGTACACACCAAGCTTAACAGCAACAGCCTCAGAAAAACCATTAAAAGTTGATAAAATTAGCCCAGTTACCTTTCCGCCTGACCAGAAGGGCGAGCTCTCTTGTGTGAGATTCTCTGCTGGCTTTTATGAACATGACCACCTGGTCATGCGTGTGCTCGGAGATATCTCTGCCATTTATTAACACTATCTGATCACCTTCATTCAGTTTGGGAACGCATTTATCAGCCTGTTTCAAGACCAAAGAAACACATTAATCACACAGAATCACAGAATCAAGAAGGTTGGGAAAGACCTCAAGGATCATCCAAGTCCAACCGGTCACCCAAGACCTCATGACGACTAAACCATGGCACCAAGTGCCACGTCCAATCCCCTCTTGAACACCTCCAGGGATGGTGACTCCACCACCTCCCTGGGCAGCACATTCCAAGGGCTAACAACTCTCTCCGTGAAGAACTTTCTCCTCACCTCCAGCCTAAACCTCCCGTGGCGCAGCTTGAGACTGTGTCCTCTTGTTCTGGTGCTGGTTGCCTGGGAGAAGAGACCAACCCCCTCCTGGCTACAACCTCCCTTCAGGTAGTTGTAGACAGCCATGAGGTCGCCCCTGAGCCTCCTCTTCTCCAGGCTAAACAATCCCAGCTCCTGCAGCCTCTCCTCATAGGGTTTGTGTTCGAGGCCTCTCCCCAGCCTCATTGCCCTTCTCTGAACACGTTCAAGTGTCTCAATGTCCTTCTTAAATTGAGGGCCCCAGAACTGGACACAGTACTCAAGGTGTGGTCTAACCAGTGCTGAGTCCAAGGGCACAATGACTTCCCTGTTCCTGCTGGCCACACTATTCCTCATGCAGGCCAGGATGCCACTGGCCTTCTTGGCCACCTGGGCACACTGCTGGCTCATGTTCATGTCATTGCACCCAGCCATTAAAGCAGGAACACATCAAGATTTATTAAGTTCAGCATGCAAGGCAAGTCTTCAGAGTTTTCCTGACAAGGTTTCATCTTCTTTCTGTAACAGACGTTTTAGCAAAGGATTCAGATCTAAAGCTATCTTTCTTGCTCCAAAGCATCTCAGCCAAGATGAAAAACAGCACAAAGAGTGTACTTATAGGTATAAAATGATTTCGTATTTATCAGCCAGCCATCATCAGATTGTTCTTGAAGATGTACATTTTAGACTCCAAGCCTCAGCAATCACTGGTGATAGCCATTTGAAAATGAGTTTCTGGACAAAGTGTTTTGGGCACACACCTCAGTTTTCATGCAGTGAATACTGAAAAGCCTCAAACATAATTTTGATGAACATAATTTAAATAATAATATTCTCCAGACATGCACTTTTTAAAATTTAAAGAAATCTATACAGATTTCATATCTCTGCTATCTATCAGATTTTGTTTGGTGGATATGTAATGATGTCTATAAATAGAGAACATTTTTCCTCACTTCATTCACTTAAGTTTTAACAAGAAGATGCAGGTAAATACCCTGCCCTTATGACAAATCCTTTTGCTATCTGTGCTGCAGAGAAGACTAAACCAAGGTTCTCCCCATCTCAAATGAAACCTTATGTCTTCCTGTGGATACAGCAGTTTATGTTGACTGTTGAACGCTACAGTTTGCTTGGCTTTTGTCTGCCACATTTCCTAGTATGCTTAGTTCCAAGTTCAGTGCTAAGCAATTCAAGCTATGGCTAGAATATGATGATGATACTATGAAGATAATTAAGGGACTAGAGCATCTGTCATATGAAGAAAGGCTGAGAAACCTGGGAGTGTTTAGCCTAGAAAAGGCTCTGGGGGGATCTTGTCAATAAATACTTAAAGGGAAAGTGCAGATAAGATGGAGTCAAGCTCTCTTCAGTTGCACCCAGTGACAGGACAAGAGACAATGAGAACAAGCACAGGAGGCTTCACTTGAATATCAAGAAACACCTTTTCACTGTGAGGATGAATGAGTACTGGAGCAGGCTGCCTGGAGATGCTGTGGAATCTCCTATCTCGATGTATTCAAAAGTGATCTGGACATGGTCCTGGGCAACTGGCTCTAGGTGATCTGTGATCAGGAGAGGTTGGACAAGATGACCTTCAGGCCCCTTCCAACCTCCTGTGATCACTAATATGAATGTGCAGGACTCTACAACCTTTGAGTCTTGAGTAGTATAATAAATTTATTTTCATTTGTGTCTTTTTTTTCATTTTTTAAAATTGTATTTGTTATATAAATGAGACATAGACCTTTAATGTTATACTCTTTTCATAGTTCCCTGTATTTTCTTCAGGCCAGTGCAGGTTCCCTTAACTTTATTCATCCAAAACCAAATTAATTAGCTCTATGAAAGAGACCATCACCAATCCAATCACAATCACCATCACAATCACACCATCACCATCACAACTGGAAACAAGTTGATCTAATTATACCTGATCCTGATTATGCCTTGCCTGACTTCCAAAGTAAGTTTATCAATGCTGTACTACATTACCATGTAGAAAATTGGAAGAGATGGACAGGAGAAGTGAGAATGAACAAAATTCAACAGGAACATAAATTAAGAATAAAGAAATAAAAACAGAGGCAAGGATAATAAAGGGAAAAAATGGGGAGTCACTTGTGTCAGAGAATAAAGGAAAGAAAACTTAAGACATACATGAGTGCTACAAAACAGATAAAAGAGAAAGAGAAATGAAAGATGTATGCAAAAGGAAAAAAATTCCAAGGAGAAATGCTGCTTTAATTTTTTTTTTAAAGGAGTATCTTCCCCCAACTTTTTCCTAAGAAATAAGGAAAGACAATAATGAAGGATAAGGAAGATTGATAATGGATTGACTAGGATAAGGAACAGCCATGGTTTTTTTTTTAATATTGATTAACTAAGTGTTCACAGCTCCTTGAATACTCCCCTGCCATATTTTGTACGATTTCCAAAGGAAGAATGCAACTATGAATGACTGATTGATTGATTAATCACTGGAGATACTCTGAAATATAATTATTTAAAAAGGTAAGTGATATAAAACCCTATCGGGCCAGTTTAGGAGAGTCAAGACACAAGAACAAGGAGGAAATGGTTTCTGATCTCCTGTATTTGTCTATAATTTAGATTCCTTGGCTGGTTCCTGGCTATTATTCTTTATCACAGAAGGAGATTAATATCTTTGCTCAAGAAACTTCATTAATTATGTGACATGTTAATGCCTCAGCTCTGTTACTGGAATCATCTGACAATATAAAATATATCTTGAAGGAGATTTAATTCCTTCTATTTAAGCATCATTTGCAGATTTTCCAGCTACTGAGTTTTACCACACAATTAATTATGTCAAAGGCTTCCTACCCTATTGACAGCCCCAAAGTTTCATCTTATGCTAATCACCTTGTTACCACTCCAAGAAGCATACATACTACTTTCCAGTGAGGAGGTCTCTACTAAATAAAACCATCATGACTTCTTCTGCACCACAGAACATTAAATAATTAATTTATGTAGGAATGGGGGAAAAAAAAAAAAACAGTGACCTACAAACCAGAGAACTGATCTGAGCAAAAATATTACCAAACGCCATCTCTGAGGACAATTCACAGGGTCGTGAGTGAGTCTGGAACAAGTTAAAATAGTAGCAAATACAATGAAGCAAAGGCATCACTGAGCTAAAATAATGTAAAAATGCATTCCATGGATTGCTTAAATTGAACTTCCAAATATCAGCTACATTTCATTAAACAATCAAGAACAGGCAAAACTGAGTTTACAGAAAAATAATATAATCATTGTTAATACAGCTGTACTCAAAAAATAACATTTTTCTCCCCTTTCTGCTGTAATATGATGTAATTTCTACTATACTGCTGTTGAGTATGTTGCTTTGGATTACTGTTACTGATTTATTCCCTGACCCCTGATAACTTGCTTGTTTGGAGGCTTAGCAGGCTAGAAAGCTAACTGGTCACTTGCATCAATGTCTACACCACTAACTGGAGACATTTAAACGAAATGTGTAAGCTAGAAGTCCAATCCTTTCAAATCAAAGAAAAAAAAACACCCAAACAAACAGACCAGTAGATTGCAAAATCAATTTGAATCTGCCAGAAGAAATCACTGCCTCTGGAGAAGCACCTTTCATTCTCTGATTGTAGAATGAACCTCTTTTCCCTGCATTAACTTTGGTTATCATATCATTCATATATGCATAGCATATATGCATAGCATATCATTCATAAGAAGTTTGCTTGGCTGACCAGGAACTATTGTAAAGACTCTTATTTTCACTTTGTGGATTTAAATTATAATGATAATTTCCTACTACTTATTAATTCAAGTAACTTTGGCAGTTCATAAAGGAGTGCTAAACACTGCACAGGCCAAGCCACAAATCCCAAATGTGACCAAAAAAACCAACTCCTCAAACAATCTCTTTTATCTTGTGACTGCTTAATTTTCAAAAGTCTACAGGATGTAAAATACATAGGATTTTTAGGATTAAATCACCTATATTTGCTGTCAAATTTTCACTGAAATTATTTTATGAGAGTTGGGAAATATTTTGGAAGAAGGTGAGTGAAAAAAGTGAGATATTATAACAGAAATCCTCACATATTTATGTATTAGTCACCCAGAAAAAAAAGTTATCAAGGTGTTATATCACTATTTCACAATTCAGTATGAGAATTCAGTGGTTGTACTCATTTTGATGAATGTTCCACATGGTATATAAACATTTCCAGAAGCAAAAGTCCATGGCAAAATAAGAACAGATGAAACATTCTGTGCCCCTTTTACCCTGTCAAGTATTCTCCCATCCTAAAAATATTTTTAGCCCTAAGGATTTCCTCACCCTATTGTGGTTTGCCTATTCAGTAACTGTCAGCAGGTTTTTCTACCAAGTATTTGTCCTCTCATGACCACCCACAAAACTAGTTTAACTACAGCATCCTTTGTCAAAGACTTTTACAGGTCTGCTATCTTACAGATGAAGAACTACTGCAATAAATACAAAGAACCTGATTTCACCAACTCAGCTTGGTAGCCTGTAGTTGTTGGAATTCTCTGCTAATCTTACAGACCCATACTACATCTCCTTTAAACTAGTTTGGTGTTTTGGATTTTTTTTTTTTAGGCTGCAGGGCCTAGACTACTCCTTTAATATTTACTACATTCAGTCACTGCTCTTGCCCCTCATCAAATATTTTCCAGTTCAAATATACTTTTTGAGGTAACAGGCAAAACAACCATACTTTCTACTGGTATCTTATTTAGCTAATGCTTTTTTAACACATTTTTTTTTAATCTGTGGTTTAAGAAACTTCTGGTCAAACTAATTTCTAAAGAGAACAGCTCAGCTATTATCTAATACTGGTTATGGGTGTCTACATTTCTACACGTACACTACCTCTGAGTGGTGGAGAGAGTAGGAAAGGAAGAAAGTAAAAGTTTTAAGAATTTACTTACAGGTGATCCTGGAGTTATTCTTGAGACCACTAATGGCATTTTTTGATCTACACCACCCTAGAGTAAATAACCACAAATATATCATTAAGTATAAACACCATTTAAAACAAGTAATCATTTGTGTTTCTATATAAACTTTATGCTCTGTCATTATAGGCAGAGCTGGTAAGACTGAATTTTCATCCGTAAATGTCAGGGGAAGGGTGTGGTATCTTTAACAATTTCCAGTAAACTAGAGCCAGTGTCTTTGCTTGGCTATATTATTTTATTAGGAGGCAACAACCAGATCAAATGCAGCACTTATTCTAACCCAACCCTCCAAACTAGCCTAATTCAACACTTGAACTTGCAAGGTGGACAGTATTCTTACACGTTGTGATGAACCTGCAAGAGATCAGGCAGGATCAAAGTCTCAGACAACTGTACTCCCTTATTATTTTTATATGCCCTTCTGTCACTGCCCCACGAACAAATGCCCAACGTGAAAAGTTCAGACTCTACCTCGACTTTGTAATTGTGGCTGCCTTATTTTATCTGATCAAATGGAATTTCAGTGAGGGAGCACAAAAAATTTCCCATAGTCTACTATCAACCGTAATTACCACTTTTTTCATAAATTAACTTTTGTGTTTACAATATGATTTCTTAATTCATATGTTCAATTGGATAGCACAAACTTCTTTTATAATAGAGGTCCAATATTTTACAAGTTGATGCTTTGAATCAGAATTCCAAGTTTGTATTTAAGCAGAGAAATAGGCAGCCTGCTTTGGAAATGTGCCATGCCCATCGTATATGCAACTAAAAAGAACAGAACTAGTAGAGGCTTATTTTTGTAATTGTTGCTTTAGCATTTAAGTATTAGGCTGCCACTTCTAAAAGTTCTTGATGGATAAGAAATTCCTGTAGGACACACTGCTTTCTCCAAAGTAGTATATCAAATATAAAAAATGATCATGAATTCTCTACAAAGCACTTAAAAAAAAAAATCACTAAAAGATTGATGTTTTACCTTCAGATTAAATCCAAACTTCCCATCTTCATCTGGTATGATATGTACTAAAAGTAAATCTCCCTCAATTAGGTCATTCTGGAATAGGCAGAGAAAAAGAAACAACAACAAAAAAACCCCAAGCCAAATCTTTTCTAGTTTCTTTAAGAAAATAGTAGCAAATTAGAAAAAAATGCATCCAAACACAAATAGGCTGAACAAGAATACATAAATCCACATTTAAAATGAGAATGAGTTACAGAATGCAGTCACACCTTTTAAATTATAGAAGTAGCAACATATATAACAGTAAATACAAGCTCTGCTCGCTCAGTCCTAAGGCTCTAACTCTCATCTTCCTCAAGTGATAGCTCCTATTAAAATTTTCAATGTGTTGTCTTTAATAAAGGAAAAAGTCAGGTTCAACACATTTGAATCAATTCTACTTTAAAGATTATGAAGTGACGACTTCTTTCCCCATTTTTGGCCTCTAAGGGGTGTGCTAGTATCTTCTCCAAGACACATACAAAGACAGAAGGATTAAAAGTTGGCAGCAGCTACTGGACAGGCAGGTTAGGAAGCTGTTCAGCACCCCTCCAGAATGGGCTGGAGGAAGGGGGGGAATGATCCCCAGCCATAATGCTAGCAGGGAGCAGCTGCTCTATATTCAGTGCAGAATCCAAAGGATGATGTTTAGCCACCCTGAAGAGACGCCTGGGATAAAGTAGAGTTGTGTCTGCTATCAAGACACAGAGCAGCTTGAGTTATCTAATCTTTCTCCTCGGAGGAAACAGGATTTATTCACTTAAGGATTCCCATTCCAGTAGGAACTTCCCCTGAAGATGCTTCTTGAAGCCCAGACACTATGGAAATCAATACAGTTGGCAGGCTTGCCTATCACTGTGTATGCAACCTTGGAGAAATTTAAGTAGCAAGACAAGATTTAGTCTTATAACTGCATAATATATGCTCATATAATCACAATTTTTGTGCATTCTTCACCTATACTTCAAAGATACTCCTGGTACTAGTTTTGACTTTAAAAACATGCAATTGAACTTACCTTATCACAGTAGTACTGACTGGAATCTTCTGTTGAGCTACTTTTTGTAACGTTGTCATATGTTTCTAAGAACTGCTTGTCCACTCCTTCCAATGGGGAAGAGCCAGAGTTGTTACTGACTCCATTGGGAGATGAAGCCAAGGCTTTAGGTGAGATAGGGGTCAGAGAGCTCTCTGCTGGACTGTTTCCCAATACAATCCTTCATTTAAAATGGATAAATAAATATTAAGAGGTATATATTTCCAAATTTTTATATTAAATAGCAAAACATATAAATGTACTGCCCAGTTAAAAGAGCAAGCAAACTTTATACTTGGATTTAACTTCACTTCTTGAGGTGCAGGGCAACATGACTGCAGTGGGATCTAAACCTATCACTTGATCACTGGACATCCAGAAGAATGACAAAACAAAACTACAGAAGCCAAAAAGAAATTAACAAAATATTTCCATGTTAGCAGTGAAAGGCAGTGTGGAGGTAGTACAGGAAATCACAGTAACATGAGAGCTGAACCCCAGGGGAAAGGCACTTCAGTTACCAATCCTACCCACAAAACCTTTTTGCTGTGATTCCAATGTCATTCTTACAAACCACTTTTTTGGTCATTCCTCCCACTTATGAGTGCCATCTCAACCTTGTGGCTCTGGGAGAACATGGTTTGCAGAAAAAACATGGTAAATTGCCAGAGAAATAGGAAATTAAGTGACAATTAAAGGTCACCTTTATTCTTTAAATATATTCTTTCACTGAGGTAGTTCTAACCCTGTAGAAGCACTTGGAACTGAAATGCAAACCTGGCCTAGTGATTCAAGAACTCTAAACTTCAAGGGCAACAAGAGTTAGCAATTAATAATTGTCTAAGTTGCTTGGTGGTGCTCCAAGACCTTTAGCTACACGCTCTCTTATGAAAAGGCTGAAATGCAGGCCTCTGATACAACTAAAATCATTCTTTAATTGGATAAAGCTCACAGATACCATACAAACTAACTGCTCTGTCTTTATAAATAACACATCATAATTTGCAAAAAATCTGCATCCTGGAGAAAGCTCAGACAGAGTTGCCTGTTACTAGCAGCACTGTGAATGGCAAAAATCTGAGTCTTAGCTACTTCTGCTACCTCACTGCAGAGAGACCTTTCACTTACATGACAGAACATCATGTTCTGTGGCAGTACAGTTTGCAAAACCAGTCTGCACTGCCACTGAAAGCCCAGCACTGCAATGAAGCATATTTGATGACTCTTGGAAGCACGCTGTTGGTCCTTACTACAGTTTATCCCTACAAGCAACATGAAATCCTCACAGGGCTGAAGGAGCAGAAGCACAGGCAAGCAAACCCTGGCATTAATATTTGTAAATTCAAAATTAATTCCTGCCCTGATACTACTTTAATTACATATGTGAGCTTCTTAAAACCGTTTAAACTATCTCCAGCACCCACTGCTAGCTGTTAAGAACACAGAGGAACATAGTTTAGGCTTTTTAACATACAGGACATGTACTGCAGTAGAATTTCATACTCAAAATGCTTCTTTCTTGGCTTATGGAAATCTGTTTGCAACATTCTGAAAGGTGCCATTAAGCAAATGTTTCCTTGCCATAATATTTCTGGTGCTTAGTTATACCATGTGCACTTGGAAATAGGAATGAAGTGTTTTGTGCAACATTTGCAGAATTTTCAGTTATTACAGAAAAGATTTTTTCAGTATTTTGGAGATACTATTTACCTGGCACTTTCAACAACTTCAAAATACTTTGAAGTAGTGAACTATAATGACACTTAAAGGAGTTACATTTTCCAAAGGAATTACACTTGCACAGTTGTGGTTTGATCTGATAGCTTCCAGGACTTCTCATGAACCCAGTAAGGTCGGTGGAGGGGGAACACCATATATGTAAATGCATCCTAATAAGTTTTTCAGAACATAATCATTAAAAAAACCCAAAACTTAAAAATTGAGATTACAGATCACAGTAATTTTTTGGTGTAGAAAAAAAACAAACAACCAAACAAACAAAAAAAAAAAAACAGCAGCACTGATAAAATATGACAAATCATTTCAGTTAATGCTTTCTGGCACTATATAAGCAGTTACAAGATAAGATTACCAGTGGGTTTTTCATCATTAAACTTTTATAACAGCTTTTATAACCAACTTTTTTAGGACTTTCCACATCTCAATCCAAATGATTTTTTTCCCTTTTAACCCTTTTTAACCCTTTACCATCTTTTAATCTTTTCAATCCTTTAATCTTTAATTTGTTTATACATTTATATGTATCTTTGAACCACAGAAGACTGCCACTTTGAAAAATGTATTTTATTACATGCCTTACAATTAGAGATTCTATAGTAGAAAGTTAAAAGAAAACTCACTTTGGTGATTCTTGTTCAGATGACCTGTTAAAAAAACAAAACCCAACAATGAATGAACATAAGATAAATTTTCAGGAAATCAAGAACTACACTCCAATAAACAAAGAAACAAAAAGCCTCCCTAAAAAGCCAAAAGGTATGCTCGCAGTAAATTAAAGAATATTTAATCCTACATTGAAAGTCTGAATCAGACAGGTATGGAATTTATGAAACATTCAACAAAATCTCCAGGGCAGCTGTGAGAACTTTACAACAAAGTAAAACTGAAGCAATTACACAGATGATGACAATCTAGCATAGAAAAGAAATCACAATTTGCAGTACATAGCATTTCCCAAAGCATGCAGTTAACCTCATCAGAAATCACCTCAAACAGTGAGGTAGTTGATATTATATCAATTAAAACAATAGCAGAGATACATTTGGAAGTAGAAGTTACAAAAAGAGTTGCTTGCAAAGCAAAGTAACTTTCAGGCAAATGGAATAGCTTTATAAATTCAATCAAGTAGTGACTGAAAACCCTGAAGTGATATAAATCCATGCTGGAAAAATACAAACATGAAGTAGTTTGGTTTGAACACAGGGTTGCTGAATTGTCAAGTAGGAGGCAATTCATAGTATACAGTTAAATTATCAATTATTTTTGCCTAAAACATCAATACTAAGAATTATGTATCATGCTTCATCAAAACTACAATAAAAAACTACAAAAAAAGTAGTTTGGTTTGAATGCAGGGTTGCTGAATTGTTAAGTAGGAGGCAATTCATAGTATACAGTTAAATTATCAATTATTGTTCTCTAAAACATCAATACTAAGTATTATGTACCATGCTTCATCAAAACTACAATAAAAATAGCAGCAGCATCAGTCTGAGTTTCCTTAGATGTATTCTACAATATGAAGAAATTCTTTGAGAGGCAGAGATGGTGAAGCTTTATGCAGTCATGCCCATCTTCTGAATCCACTGTCATCCATCCCACCTCCCACAAACACCTCTGGTTCTCTTTGTTTCCAATCTCTGTTGTATTTTTAGCCCTGAAGTGCACTTTAGATCCTTTGGGCATGTGCACACACTTGCAGCCTCACCAACCCGCATGTAAATGGAACGGACAAACATTGAACTCATGCTGCAATTGCTTAGTAAGAGGAGAACATTGATTTAGGGATGTTTGGTTTGGTGGGTTTTTTTTGTTTGGTTGGTTTTGGGTTTTTTTGTAGTTTGTTGTTTTTTTTTTTTTTTTCTGCCAGTAACTGACCATTGTCACTAACCTTGCAGAAAACTTTTTATCTCTCAAAATTTGACACCTACATTAGATTTGACTGCGATTGTCCAAGTGTTTTCTAGTGGGAACAGAGGCAGACAGGTAGTGCAATGACATAAGCCTTATTTCCTTTAGGAAGTCAGGCTAAAAATAAAAGAAATGTGGATTTTTTTTTTTAAGCTAATTGATTTCCTTGTGAGACCAAAACAATGAAACTATACAACTTACCTACGTTTTGCCACAGTAGAGCTAAAATTCTATTACCAAATTCTGTGTAGAATTCAAGTTGCTATGAGCTAACCCTTTCAAAAGCCTTCACCAAAAGTGTACATATATAGAATTGTGATGCAAATTGATGTAATGTCTCTATTTTGCTGGGTTATCTCTCCTCTTTCTTTTCAATAGAATAAGGTAGTTTGAGAGAGAGAGAAAACCAGCTTGGGCTTCCTTTCATATACTGTGTATAAACATACAGCAAATTCTTCATTATCTCAGCAATACACATTTGGAGACTTAAATGAGGGACATGAATCCTCACTAATATTTGCTGAAGTTTTATCTGTTGAATTATTGCACTTTAAATGGAACATATCAGCTTTGAAAGTTACTGAATCATTCTGTAAGCTTTTCACGTGAAAAAAAGGTAATCGAAATTTTGATCCAGGTGACAAAATTCAAGGTTTAAAAGAATTCATTAGGGACAATGCAAGCTGTGTCTTTCTGTAGCTCAGCATGCTAGAGGTGCAGGACTTTGCTCTGCTACTCAGTTAAATAGCATTTCTAGCACCAGTGCAATAAAGCACCTTGCACATGAATGACCTTTTCTAGCTATACAACATTTCACATTTTACTACCCTATCTTCCTCATTTCAGAACATATGACAAGCACCCTATTTTAAGTCAGTAAAAGACAACACTCACCAGAGCAGCCATTCAACTTTTTCATCAAGAAGAAGAGCCATTCTTTGCAGGGAGATTAAACTTTCCATTAGTGCAGCTAACAAGCAAATGCTTCAAAACTGCAGGTATTTCCTTTTCCTTACTACACAATGTATCTAAAATAACGCCACTTCAATCTTCTACTAACTATGGATTGCTCTGTTCACGACTATCTTTATTAAAAAAAAACCCTCTTTGCCCTAGAAAAACTAACTCTTCTCTCCTGTAAGGAGCACAGAAAGGAAAGGCCTTAAGGAAAGAACCCTCCTTCACATTTTCATGTGCCCTACCAGGGGATTCTGCTATTTCGAGAACTGAGGATGATGAACTGCAGCAGAGTAAAACCCCAAGAGAAAAAGGACAACTGAAACAATAGCACTGTAGCAAAGTTCCCCCTTCACAAACAACTGAAGGAAACATCTGTAGGTTTTGCCCTTGTGCTGTTCTTCAAGTTTTTAAAGCTCCTTTTATTGTAACACCTGCAGGGCTGGGAAAACTGACTGTGCCAGCACTTCCATTATCACCTCTTTTCTGAGAAACTAGTAAAAATTGGAATTCATAAGCTAAATAAGTCAAAGATACTTGCAGCAACACTTTTCTTTGCTGCCTTTTAAAGAGTATTATATACAGAATATATACAGAATATTTAGCATTTCTATGAACAGAAGACCGTGTAGAATCTTTGTGCTGCATGTTGAAGAGTACTATTAAAGAAAAGCTTGAGGAGGTCACAGTATACTTATATATTAAAGAAAAACTTGAGGATGTCTAGTGTGAGGTGTCCCTGGCCATGGCAGGCGGGTTGGAACTAGATGATCCTTGTGGTCCCTTCCAACCCTAACTGATTCTATGATTCTATGTCACAGTGATTTTCAGTGATTTTCAATAAATTCCAAACATTCACATCTGTAAGCTGCTGCTATCACCCATAAAGGGAGACTTTCAGTTACTCTGCCTTTTTAGACCATATTCCAGTTTACTGAATGCAGCAGATTTGGTAAGAACAAGGAATTGATCATGTCTATGTATGATTTAAAACTAAGAATTAATAACATTTAATTCTTTTTTTTTTAATTATTTGCAATTTTTTAACCAAGAAAGTAGTTACTAGGACTTGGCTGGATACAGCTGAAGGGTACTTTCATCAAGAGTAACACTTTAAAAATGTTGTTCACAAAAGGAATTAAACATATTTGAGTTAAAATAATGATGTGCTCCCACAGTACATTCACCAAAGCTCTCTAGGCAGGTACAGTTCATTGTCTATCAAAATGGAAAGCTGAAAGAATTGAACAAATGCAACATACGTTCAGGAAATCTATTTTCAGTGCAATACCTTCACCAGATGATGCATCACACTTAAACCAGGAGTGTATGTGAACTTCCAGAAATTCATAGCACAGTGCAAGTGAATTTCCTTTTTGTACACACGTTCATCATTTCATTTCCTTCCCTTCCAGCACTGGAACTGTACATATTATTCCATCTATATTGCCAGCAAGAATACAAGTTTAAAAAGGTTTATAGCTCTGCAAGCCTGTTAACCTTTAAGAGAAAAGCCTATGCAGGAATATGTTGCATTTGCACTTGAGAAAAAGGAAAGGAGCATACAGAGAAAAATCTCCTTGAATCTCCTTAAATTGACCTTGGTATTTTTAAGTTTAAATGTTTTTTTATGGAAACATTTGAAACTACGGATTTTCAATTTACAGCAAACAACTGAATATAAAGAAAGAAGCAGACTCATTCTAGTTTATTTTTTTCACTTATTTACTTGAAGACAAAGGATAAGCTCCTTTCTTTTTGGGCCTTTCCTGTTTTTGTAACAGTTCATCACTGAAGAATACTACACATGAACTATGGGGTGTGATAAAAAGAACTTGCACTGGGGATGGACAGTGCAGCTCTGCAGTCTTTCAAGATAAAACCTAACATCTGATACAAGATCAAGCACCTCAGAACACATGATTCCAAGATGCAACCTGGTTATTGTCCCAGGTAAAGCCAAATTCACTTTGAGGGTTACTGCTATATCAAAAGGTCTTGAAATAGTGTCACATATTTCAATATGGCTACTTCACTTTCATTGTAGTAGTACCTTTATCAAGACAGACTGTAATAGTTGTAATCTTCAGGTGCTATACCAAACTTAAACAAGGAAAAACAAGAAAAAAAAAGCAATTAAAAGAATTTCCTGCACAAGTAAATCAGCCTTCTTTAAAAATAACCATCTATGGTTTAAATCTGTTAAGCTGAAAGGGAAATGTTTTTCTCAAAGGCAATCTCTTCCAGGAGCTCTGTCTAGGCTCCATATCAGGATAGCAGATGGTCAGGAAGGGTTTATGCCACAACTTTGAAAAAGAAAAAAAACCAAACCAACAAACCCAAATTAAAACAGAGAGATAACTTTAGAAATAGTGAAGTCTCATAATGTAACTTAATTATTTTCTATGTTAAAGGAAAACCACAGGACTTAGTTTTCATAACTCTTCCCCAATGCATATCATAGGAAGTTTTGGGTTGGAAGGGACCTTTTAAGGGTCCATCTAGTCTTGGAGCAAGCAGGGACATCAAATAGATCACGTTGCCAGTTTCACCACCTCACTGTAAAAAAAATTCTTGCTTTTATCTAGTCTAATTCTCTCCTCCTTTATTTTAAAACCATTATCCCTTGTCCTGTTACTATAGGCCCTGCTAAAAAAGATTGTCTCCATCTTTCCTATAAACCTCTTTAAGTACTGATAGGCAGCCATAAGGTCTCCTCAGAACCTTCTCTTCTCCAGTTTGAACAATCTCAACAGTCTCCACTTTTCTTCACAGGAGAGGTGCTCCGGCCCTCTTATCACTTTTTGTGGCCCTCTTCTGGACCTTTTCCAGCATGTTCCATGTCTTTGTTGTGTTCAGGACTCCAGAGCTGGGCATGGTACTGCAGGTAATGTTTCACAGCAGGATGAGAACCTGTGAGCTCAAAACCTTCTGTAGCTGGAGTAAAAAAGTTTTGTCAACAGGCTCCACTTGATCAGGCAGCCTGTAGCAGACACCAAACACAAGGTTCCCTTTGTTGCCTCTGTCTCTAATTCTTATACATAATTATTATACATAAGCTTCCAATTTGCTCATGCCTGTTCATCAAAGACAACTCTTCACAGTCTATCCATTTCTTGATGTAGATGGCAAATCCTGCACCCCTTCTTCCTTGTCTGTCCCTTCTGAACAGCCTCGAGCCATTGACAGCCACACTCCAGTAGTGGCTACTAGGTCACAGCTTTCTAGCATCATGGATGCTTCTAATTCCTCCTGTTTGTTGCCCATGCTGCATGCGTTGGCACAGAGACAATTCAGGTGGACTATGAAGCATTTCACCTTCTTGGAGGCATATACTCCTCAATTCCTGTGAGGTATTTCACTGGTGTTTCCCTTTTGGCTCCTATTACCCCAGGAGCTTCTGCTGATCTCTGTAAAACTTCAAGTGTGCTGCAGTGTCCCCAGCACATCTCAGAGCAACAGGCTGAGGGCCCTCGCTAGCATCCTATCCCTCTAACCATGGGGTGTCATCCCACAGCTTGTCAGAGGCAAGCCTAATATTATCCTCCTACCCCTTTAAGCCTAGTTTAAAGCCCTGTCAATGAGCTTTGCCAGCTCCTGAGGTCTTTGAGAAAGGTGAATCTCATCTGACAAGAGTAAGCCTAGTGCCCATTGCTGAAAAAGCCCAAACTGTGGTGATGACACCAGCCATGGAGACATGTATTAATAGACTAGGTCCAGCTCTCCAGTGTCACTCCCCACAACAGGAAAGGCAAAGGAAAAAAATAGCAACTTACACTCCAGATTCCTTCACTAACTGTCCCAAGGCCCTGAAGTCTCTTGATCACTCTTGGATGGGTTTTGGCTTCATCTCCACCCATATGGAAGAGCACTAATGGGCAATAATCCAAGGGCTATACCAAGCTAGGAAGTAATGTTTGTAGTGATGCCCTTAATCCAAGCCCCAGGGAGGCCACAGCCTTCCCTATAAGGAGGATCTGTCCAGCATGTTGGACTCTGTTCCCTTCAGCAGGGAATCATAGAATCAGTCAGGGTTGGAAGGGACCACTAGGATCATCTAGTTTCAACACCCCTGCCATGGCCAGGGGCACCTCACACTACATCAGGCTGGCCAGAGCCTCATCCAGCCTGGCCTTAAACACCTCCAGGGACGGGGCCTCAACCACCTCCCCGGACAACCCATTCCAGAATCATCTATGACTGTCATTCACCTTTTCTTCCTCACAGAGGTGGTCATGATACAGGGGGCAGGCCTGACTTTGGCAACACCTTTGGTGCAGATGGACCATCACACACATTGACTGACTACCTTCCATATCCAGAATCTACTACCTATTGTTCCAAGACACCTGGGAGGACAAGGTAGACAAGGTCTGACGCTCTGAGCATGAACTTGCCTCCATTCACTCATTAAATTTAAGATTCTACTTTTGGTCCGGCAGGTGAGAAGATACAGGGTCCCCTAGATTTTGTAGTTGTTGTTTGCTTTTTTTTTTTTTTTTTTTTTTTTTTCTGCTGGATTCTCCTGTTTCTTTCTCAGGGAGGGCAGAGCTTTCCTTTACCAGTCTATTTCTTGTTCAGACTCCCTGATGGTCATTAACTCTTCTAATTCCATGCACAACTCTACCACCAGGCTGTGCAGACCATCCATCTGGTCAACCACCCACAGCTGTTCTCACTACTGCCACCCATTACCCATGAAAGGCTCTGGCAGTACCTGCAGCCTGAGACCTGGACATTCTCATAGAAGCTCAGTCTGGGTTGCCACATCCATCGTAGCAAATGCAGTGGACACAGTGTTCTGCTGGGTGTATACCATATCTAAGGTCCTTCTGAGAAGGTGATGACCACCGATTGAGCTCACCTCTTGAACTTGCATATCTCACTGTTTAAGGTCATCCAAAGGAAAGAAACGTAACATCATGGAAGAGACAGAAGTTTTCTACTTAGCTTAAAACAAGGTGCACTAAGTGAGAAGCAGCAGTGTTTCAGTGAAGAAAATTGAAATCTCTCAAGAAAAATACCTTCAGGGAAGCTAGTCAAGATGAGGAAAAGCCTATATTAACTGAAAACCAATTATCAAATGAAAGTGCTTAGTAATTAGTATGTTTGATCTCAATTCTTATTAATTTAAAAAACCCCAAAATAATAGTATGGTGCATATGCATGTAGGCATGGGATGAATACACTGACAGAGAAAGTTTAACATTTAGCCAGAAGACAGACTGAATGACCTGTTCAGAACTGGTGAGGTACAGCTATTAACAAAGCATGCAATAACTCAAAAATCAAAGCATGGAATAACACAAAAAGCAACCTATGAGACTTTATAAGGCTCAGTGTGGGCTCCACGTTTGTGCTAGTGTCAGCTGCAGTCAGGTGAGATACACACAGGCAGGGGAACAAAGAGGCTTTCTTCACAAAGGCTGGGGAGCCTTGCACTAAACAAAAATCTTCCAGAAGTCCTCTTCAGCACTGTCTTTGCTAGAGGCTTTGCATGTAGCTGTAATTTGAGATAGCTGGCTTAGACCACAGAATCACTGACACATTCAGGTTGGAAAAGACCCTCAAGATCACCAAGTCCAACCATTAAGCCTACTCTATAAGGTTCAACCCTAAACCTTATCCCCAAGCACCACATCCAAACAACCTTTAAACACATCCAGGGTTGGTGACTCCACCACCTCCCTGGGCAGCACATTCCAATGCCTGACCACTCTTGCAGGGAAAAACTTTTTCCTAATGTCCAGTCTAAACCTACCCAGTTGTAGCTTGAGGCCATTCCCTCTTAAGGTTCTATCACTACCTGTGAGAAGAGACCAGCACCAACCTCTCTACAATATCCTTTCAGGTAGTTGTGGACAGCAACGAGATCTCCCCTCAGCCTCCTCTGTTCCAAACTAACCATCCCCAGCTCCCTCAGTTGCTCCTCATAAGATTTATTCTCCAGGCCTTACACAGCTTCCTTTCCCTCCTCTGCACTGGCTCCAGCACCTACACATCTCTCCTATATTGAGGTGCCCAAAACTGGTCACAATACTCGAGGTGTGGTCTCACCAGAGCTGAGGATAGGTAAACCTATTCATGCCCTGTGGATAAAGCTCTATTTATGTTAATGTGAGATTAGAATAATATTTTGATTATTACACATATGTAATAGACAGCTGCAGTCTTTTCTGCAGACACTAATCTGAGAGAGAAAAATTGCTTCTTTTCATATGTCTGACCCTCAAATTGTGCTTTAATGTGAAAGTTCCTTAGATAATCTGGGTAGCAGAAGCCTCTGACTAACTGCAGCTTGCACAGTCTGGAGCTCCACATTCAGCGAATGCAATTTATGTGAACATATTTAGCTTACAAAAATCAATCAGCCGAATTAAGACTTGAGGTCCTAGATATAACATTTCAGCAACTAAAAATCAGAATCTTACATCTGTTTGCTAGTAGCTTTCCAAAAAAATTACAGATTGTTTTTGTAGCAAAGCTATTAATTAGTTATAATTAGCATTAACTAATACCTTTTGGGATAGTCTGAGCAGGCTAGGTAGTAAAACAAGAGCCCTCTAAAGAAAATGTATATTAGCAGGTATATGACAAGTCACTCTTGGCTTTCCTCTAATGAAAAAGAAATGTTGAAATTGCAAACCTATGTTTTTTCTCCCCAAAAATGTTTCAATTATGTCAATTTAATTCTACTAAAGATCAGCATAGCAAAAATGGATGTTGGCTCTGTACTCAGCACTGGTTAGGCCACACCTGGAGTACTGTGTCCAGTTCTAGGCTCTTCAATTTAAGAAGGACATTGAGACTCTTGAATGTGTCCAGAGAAGGGCAACGAGGCTGGGGAGAGGCCTCGAACACAAACCCTAGGAGGAGAGGCTGAAGGAGCTGAGATTGTTCAGCCTGGAGAGGAGGAGGCTCAGGGAAGACCGTATTGATGTCTACAACTACCTGAAGGGAGGTTGTAGCCAGGAGGGGGTTGGTCTCTTCTCCCAGGCAATCAGCACCAGAACAAGAGGACACAGTCTCAAGCTGTACCCAGGGGAAGTTTAGGCTGGAGGTGAGGAGAAAATTCTTCATGGAGAGAGTTGTTAGACGTTGGAATGTGCTGCCCAGGGAGGTGGTGGAGTCACCATCCCTGGAGGTGTTCAAGAGGGGATTGGACGTGGCACTTGGTGCCATGGTTTAGTAGTCATGAGGTCTTGGGTGACAGGTTGGACTTCGAGGATCCTTGAGGTCTTTTCCAACCTTACTGATTCTGTAATTCTGTGATTCTGATTCTGTAAATGATTTCGGAATACACTGTAAGGTGTTTTATGGTTAACATCTAGCTATTCCTGAAGCGTGGCAGAAGTCTGGGACAAATGTCCGTATTTAATGCCAAAGACACACAAGTTACGCTTTTTTTATTATAAAGAAGTCTTAACTGAGAGGGTAAAATTCCCTCTTTCAATAGAGCCTTCAAGGAAGAAAGATTTCACTACACATGGAACATGGATTAACATAAACTGATGACAACTTCACTGTAGAGAAAAAAATATTTTTTGATGTGTATTGTTACTGCATGTTTTACCTCAATTGTTAAAAATGAAAGTATTAATGAGCATTTTACTTGTTGAAGGTCTAACAGTCAATACAAGAAAGGATTATACATTCTACACATTAGATTTTCTTTCTATAACACACACCTTGAATTTAAATTTATTAGATTTATGCAAAAAATATTTCAGTTACCTGCTTAGTATCAAATATTATAAACACACCCAAGAAACCAAGAATGCATTGGAGATAAGACACATAGAAAATGTAATTTATGCGAGGCAGCAGCAGTACAGTGAGTAATATTATTTAGATATTGCATAGTCATTCAGTGCTTAGAGAAATAAATGTATGTGCTAATTTCCAATTTAGAACATCCTTTTTTTTACTGTCTGGGAAACAACATAAAAGCAGGCTTTCCTACTGCATTCTCAGTAAGCATAGGATAGATGAAACAGGAAGGAAAGGGAAAAAAATATTGGGGAAAAAAGAAAAAAATAAGAAAAAAAAATAACAACATACTAACTGGGAGGACACGATCCACCAGTCATGGGAAACAGCATGGCAACTTAGCTTGCTGTCTACAGCTTCGAGGCTCATCACCTCCTTTTATGGACTGCCCCTCATTATTTCTAGTCTTCTAGAAAATACTTCTAGAAGTATTCTAGAAAATACTTCTAGAAGTGTATATTCTGCAAGTGCTAAAACACAGGAAAGGCATGGCCTCCTCTGTATGACTTCACAACATCTAGAGGCATCACTTTTATACCTTATCATAGCTATTGCTAACATCACTAGTACTGACAACGTTCATTTGCCTTCCAAGCAGAAAAATAGAAAAACTATTTAAAACACCAGTGGCCAAATCCAAATATGCATACATGTTATTTTTTTCCCCCATCCTCAATATAAACATCTCTGCTGTAATGCAGTAAAAATATTATTGTATCAGAATTTGAAGAAAACACTTTACATTCAGAATTTAAAGCTGCAGGTAGCAGCTGCACACTATCACAGAGGTAGAAGAGTCCTATCAGCTCTCATTAATATGCTGGTTCTCAAAATGCATCTTGCCTTAAAGTTGTTAGAGGTCACTAGAAACCATTTTCCCTTTGCAATATTACAAAGGTCCCTGCATTTTAATACAAAGTATTCTCCCCAGCTAAAAATGTTAAAGTAGTTGTCTTTTCCTTTTCAGACTGACTCATGACTTTGCATATTATTTCTGAAGGTAATATTGTGTTAATGTGAAGTTACTCCTTAAGACATGCCTCTGTCACACATAAAATGTAATAGATGAGCAAACAAGTAATAAGTCCACAAAGGCAGGTGCTTCAAGCCCTAATCCAAATCTAGCAGTGGTTTAGACCACTACAGGCGAGATCAAAATTGGTCCTCAAAGAATACATCAGAAATGCCTCCAAGCTAAAAGTAGAGACTGCCTTTAGACAAGTGAACTACGGTTCCTCTGAGTATGGATGATATGGAGGACTACAAGCATTATGCTGTTGTGTTTACTTAAACGCAGTACCTCTTTCAAATGGCAATGCTAAGTTGATGATGTGGAACATAAACTCTTGCAGAGTTCCGTAAGTCTTCCCCTCAAACAAGAGGAAGAGTTTATACAAGGTAGAAAGGGTCACAGGAGCTATTGGGAAACAAGATATTACAGCTATGAACAGGTAGGCCTTAACAGCTTTACTAATTTCACTAAGAACTTTACTGAGAATTGCTTAGAGATGAAAAGTTGGTTTGCTCTCAATTTGTCATTTTATATCATGGCATTTGCAGTTCAGCAATTTGTCAAAATAAAGCAGATGTAAAAACAAACCTGTTTGAACTCATTTTAATGTTATAACCAAGGGTGACTGCTTAGCTTTTGTTTATCCTTTAAGGAGGAAAAAAAAAAACAAAAAAATGAGAAATAAGCTTTTTGCAGAAGTTCTTACCTCCTATGTGGACTACGGTTCTGAGAGAACTCTGAATCGCTGTCCTTTGACGTTGGAGAGCCTTTATATGTATAAAACACATCCTCTGTTCCAGTAATGTAACTAACCTCATTTGTAAGGTTATCTACAGACGAGTGTCGTGGCTTACGGATTTCATGACGTAGTCTAGGACTCCGCCTTGGAAGTAAGGAACAGCAACAAGAGTTGGAAAATCAGATTAGTTAAAAAAAACTTTATCAGATAACGTGAAATTTCTACCCTAATGAACTCTATGTCCTGAAATCTTCATGACATGCCTTATAGGTCTCATTTTCAATAATAATTCTTAAGCATTTTGTATAGGGTAGCAGGCAATCATATCCCGCTAGGTTCAGTACACTGAACTGATTTACTTCCCCCTTCCAATGCTAACTGTGTTGTCACAGTTGTAATCATAGGGTAATTCAGGATTGGAAGGGACCTATGGAGGTCATCTAGTTGAACATCCTGCTCAAAGCAACTCAAAATCAGAACAGGCTGTTAAGACTTCTTTTTTTCAGTCAGATCTCAAAAAACTTGAAGGATGGAGATCACGAAGCTTCTCTAAGCAACCACTGCTCAACTGTCCTTGCAGTGAAGCAGGTTTCCATTATGGCCAGGAAGAGCCTCTCATTTCAACATACACTTCCTGCCTCTTCCTCCCACTATGCAACACTGAAGAACTTTGCCTCATTTTCTAGCTAATCTCCTCCCAAGTACTGCCAGGCTATTATTAGGCATCTGAGTCCTGTTATCCAATTCTTATGTCTCTTTTTTTTGAACCATCTTGTTGTCCACCATTCCAGAACATAATGTCTTAACTCAGGTATAATATTTTGGCAGACAGTATCAAAAGCCTTGCTAAAGTTGACATGACACCTACTATTCTGTCATCACATATAGTCTCAGAATAACTGTGTTTAAATATATATGTACATACTCCATCATTATTCTGCTAGAGTCCATACAATTAGAAAAGGTAGGAGGCTGGAAGTTATGGGAAGGACTGAAATCTCATTTACCAATTAGGGGTAACAGGAGGTGATCGAGAAGGAAGGCTTTTGGTCTCCAGATGCTCGACAGATAAAGATCGTCTCATAGATGGGTTCCATACCATCCCACCTATAACTTTTCTGCAGTACTGGCTGTTTAGAGATCTGAAAAGAAATTAAACAAAACAAAACAAAACAACCAAAAATTGTACATGAATTATTTTGCATAGAAAATGTCAGCAAAATAAAATGTGCTCATGAAAGTAAATTTTATTATTATGTAATTATGTACTTAATAAGTACCCCTCTGTAATATATTTATAATAATAAAATTTATAAGAATAAAAGTACCCCTCTGTACTTATGCATTTGTGTTCTTACAGAGCCATTTGGTGTCCTTCACATAAAAAAGGTTTAACTCCTGCAACAATGCTAATCACAAGAGTAATTGTGCTTAAAAAGATGTAGGGGAAAACAGGAAATTCCATATGTCCTATTTGCACTGAACCAAGCACCTGACAAAACACAACTGAAAACGAGGCAAGAGAGTCTAGGTGTTCCATGTCAAAACTCCTACAGGGGTAATAATTCACTAGTAGCTTCACAGAGGACAAGGACTACTTTAACCATCTACCTGCTGCCTCAGCAAAAAAGAGCTACACCAGACCGCTCTCTTTTTCCAGAAGAAAGTCACACTTGAGAGAGATGCTACTTATAGGAATAAACCATCAGAGAAAGATCTAACATGAAAAGGGGTTCTCCAAGTCTGGGTTGACTCTTTTCACAAGAACCTGACAAGATAACCTTCCTCAGCTAGGAAGACAATAAAAATATCTTACTAGTGGAATTATACAGCATAAAGAAAATTTTAAAGTAGATCAAAATTGGGATAAACTAAGCTTTATGCATCTTTTCACCCAGCATTCCACCTGACGAAGAGATAAGCTGCTCATCCTAGAATTTCTCACAGAAAAGCAGCAACTTCTGAGTTACAAAGAAACCATCCTCTCCCAGTTCAAAGCAAGAGGGAAGACTTAACATGAAGCATATCAGAATCAGTTAGCCATGTATGTCTTTAAGCTTAGCAAACACATGGTCCATGAACTCAAGAGTAGCTTTTGCCTGTATTATCCATTTTATTTCTTTAAGTCTTCTGAATACCAATGACAAGGCACCAGCTACTCTGGTTTTCTACAAGAACAAAAAGCCTTACATGGGTAAAGTGGAGAGGGAGTATAGAAAAAGTGGATGTTTTCTACAGAACAAAAAGCCTTACATGGGTAAAGTGGAGAGGGAGTATAGAAAAAGTGGATGTTTTCTACAGAACAAAAAGCCTTACACGGGTAAAGTGGAGAGGGAGCATGGAAAAAGTGGATGCATTATGAAAGATGCATATTGAGGAATTCCACATATTTTGCAATAATCAGCTTTCCCCTATTACAAGTGCCTGTTCATGCATTTTTCCAATGCAGGATACTTGTGAGGTTAAAATAGGACACATGGACATGACGTTACAACTTATGATGGAAGCCAGGGCCCTAACTCTAGAATCACTTTAACAAAATATTCTCTAGATGTTTCAGTTAATGTGCATAACATAAAACAATCTCTTGAACTCCAAGCACCTCTTCTTCTGATGTCAAATACAAAAATATTTCTCAGCAAACACAGTGAGAAACAGTCAATGTCTTTTCATCCCCTGCTCCTAGATATGACTGAGGTTATCCTTTGTGACAAAATAGGTACATTTTTAGCTTTCAGCAAAGAACAAGAATGCACCTAGGGATGTGAATTCAGTCCAGAAATGTTTAATGAACTTACCTCTCACAGTTTGAGAGATGTGATTCAGCCTGTCCTTAGAATAAGTCTTAACAGCTGCTTTATACAACTTAGCACTCTACTTTAAATGAAATTCCACTAGTACTTTAAGCTAAGAGAATCTAGAAGGGCGCAGAGATGTGTAACGTAAGAAATTGTATTAAAGGGTTGCAAGGGTTCAAGTATTTGAACTGATACAACAAACACTAAGGTATCTGCCTCACATGAATGTAAAAGAACATCACACAAGAAAGCCACAAAGTCCAGAGGAAAACTTGTGATACTTAAAGCAATAGAACCTGAATTTAACCCCCTTCAAAGCTGACAGAAGTAGGATGAAAAGAATTATAGAAAGTAAGTCAACCTTTAAACCTCCAGGGTTTTAAGTGTGTAGTTGGTGGAGTTTTTATTTACATGTGCATGTTTGGGTTTGTGGGGTTTTTTGTTTGTTTGTTTGGGGATTTTTTCTCATTTGTTTTACTCAACACAAATGTTTTTCTCCTTTCATAATGGAGAATGTAGAATCCTTCTTTTGGTTGCACAGCTTCCACATGTGCTCAGAGCCATTCTTGAAAAGGAACATGGAAGTTGTCTCTTACAACATTGCAACAAGTGGGAAAGCAAACATTTTCTATATAGGACAAATACTTCAGCAGTGACTTGATCACCTCTTTTCTGAAATCTTTTGAGAAAATAATTGGCTACATGACAGTGACCAATTTGATACAGACAGTCTCCTGGAATTACTGTTGCTTCATACATAATTCAGCAGTCTGATAGTAAAGGTTGCTGAATTATTTCTGCCTCATGTATGTCTGAAATTTCATGCTTGTTGCTGGCATAAACAGGGGCAAAGAATGCATTAGTACAGAGGATATCATTAAAGTGATGGAAGATACTACACAACAAGCAGTTCTCCCTAGAGATTCCTTAAGAGTCTAAATAAGCAACTCACCAGAGATAATACCTCAGAATATGAAATTACTTCTAAGTCTTTCTTAGTTCAACAGTGAGAACTATCCTGCAAGCTACAGGCTAATAAGAAGTTGTAACAGTAATTTTCAAAAATATAGAAAAGTTTGGTAAAAATTGGAATGATACTCATCTGGTACCCTTTAAAACTTGCAAGGGCTGTGAAATGCCTTTGTGAGCACGTATATATGCAAGCACCAGGATTCTGAATCTGTTTGCAAGTTTGAGGCAAATAAAAGGACTCCAGGATGTGACAATGGTCTCCGCCCTGCTGAGACCACACCTGCAATCCTGTGTCCAGTTTTGGGCTCCCCAGTTCAAGCAGGAAGGGACCTGCTGGAGAGAATCCAAGGGAGAACCACGAGGATGCTTAGGGGACTTGAGCATCTCCCCTGTGAAGAGAGACTGAGAGCCCTGGGGCTGTTTAGTCTGGAGAGGAGAAGACTGAGAGGGATCTGATCAATGTCTATCAATACCTGAGGGGTGAGTGTCAAGGGGAGGGGGCCAGGCTCTTTTTGGTGGTGCACAGTGATAAGACAAGGAACAATGGGTTCAAACTTGAACATAGAAGATTTCAGCTCAACAGGAGGAGAAACTTCTTTCCAGTGAGGGTGACAGAGCACTGGAACAGGCTGCCCAGGGGGGTTGTGGAGTCTCCTTCTCTGAAGACTTTCCAAACCCACCTGGCTGCACTCCTGTGCAGACTCCGCTAAGTGATCCTGCTCTGGCAGGGGGGTTGGACCTGATGATCTCTTGAGGTCCCTTCCAACCTCTGATATACTGTGAGACTGTGATACAATCCTACAAAAAGATTTTTGAGAATGTCACCTCCACAAAACCTTCACTATAGAAAGAACAATCATATTTCTCCATAAAGGAGCTAATTCTCAAAATACTGATTTGTAAAATGTTAAAAAATACAGGTTATTGTTGGTGCAACTACTTGTTTTCCCTTACTTCAGCTATGATCTAATACTAACTGAAAATACAGAATTTTATTTCAGCAGAAAACATAAAGCATTTAATCAATCTTCTTACTGTTGGACAGCCCTCATGGATAAACTGCTTCATTTACAAGGAATACTAGTCCACTTGCTATGAATTTTTGCAGTATCTAAAAGCAGGCCAGTTACCAAAGTTTGGCAAGCTATTTGAAGTATGACATTCAAAAGCCAAAGCTTATCCAAACAGGAAAGAGAGAATCATCATGATGAATTAAATGTAAACTGTTAAGAGAACACGAACACCACCCACAAAGAAAATAAAAGACTTCTCCAGAAGTCTTTTATTTGGTCTACAGATGGTCAAAGGATGAAAGAACAGTTCAAAACCTCACATTCAGAGAAGATAATGATGTAAGACTTTATTTTTCATTTGCTATTAATAGGAAATAATTTTTACATATGGCACAACAGAATTTTTGGAGGAGAAAGGGGGGGGGGGGGGCACGACTACATACAACACAACAATGGGAACACAGACATAACCTGGCTGAAACAATAACAACACACAACAGGACACATTTTATAGCCTGATTGCTGATAAATAAAACAACAGAACAGATCAACGCAACGAAAGATATCACTGGGAGCGATAGCTATCAAAAAATATCTAAAAGCTTTTTAAGATGCAACAGCAGAACTACTTGAGTACAACTTCCCACTTCAAACTAGTGATTTCATCTACTCAAGATTTCAAATAAAAGAATTTGGCAAGTTGTCTGAAACCCATAAACTCCAGAAGGCGCTAGGGCATAGGATCCTTGCTCGGAGGAATTACCTGTGCTCTTGTGACATAAGAAAGACTAAGAACAACAGTTTTAGCTGCATGGTGAAATAAGATGAGCAGAGAAATCTTAAGGGGGTATCTGCTTGGGAATTTTCTGTTCAATATATCTAGAGAAAAGGTTGAATAGAGTTTGCTCAAGGTATTAATCACACAGGATGGCAAAAGAGATGTCAGTTGTGAAGAAATGAAGAACGTCGCGATGTCAAGCGACTAGGCAAAAACTGGCAGAAAAAGTTTTAAAAGGTGCATATATCATACAGCAAAATGACAGGCTCCAAAGTATCACTTCTGGGTAATTAGGTTTTAGACAGCACTAGGAAACTACCAGCTCCATGACTAGTAGAACATGAGTTAAATAAAAGATCTGAAGTGTTGCAAAAGTGGTAGCTTGAGTACTTTGACGGAACAAAGTTTTTCATCTTGGGGTCAGTAGTAAGTGGTTGGCATGACACACTCCAGAAATTCCTCTAACATACTCAACAGAGTGTGCATATGACACTCAGGCATAAACAGTTCAAAACAAACCTGTTCTGCAAATTCTCTTATGGGATCATCTATCTACATGACATTTTTACTTTCTAGTGCTTCCATAAGTCACACAAACAACAAGTTGCAACAACAAAATACATATATTCAAATATATCTTTAGGTAATTATAACAAAAGTTCTATTGTGTTGATACAACATTGCAGAAACTGAAAGCACAGTTCTAAAATGTGCCAAATTGTTCACATAGAGATTGGGATACAGCTATGGGCAGAACAGAACTCTGTCACTCCAACTTGAGCTATCAGTTGACACAAATCCTCTCAGTCCCATGAGAAACCAAAGAATGCTTTTACAGAATACTTACTTTGCTGGATTCCTAGAACTCAAGGCCCAATAATGTGACAATATCTTTTTGTCATGAGGTAGTGACTTCTTTGCCTGAAAAAATGTGTGATGTTCTACACAAGATTTCCATAGATTTTTGCATGCTCTGTAATTCAACATGTTGAAGGCAATAATATGCTCCCTGGATTCATTCTGTAACAGTAGGAAATACTGTATTTTAATATATATACAAAAAAGATTAAACACAGTAAACAGGCTCATAAAATAGCAATAAAATTACTTTTAGCTTAAAAGTGAAAAATGCATTTAGGAAAACAAACAAACACACCAAAAAAAAAAAAAATCAGCATATAGTAGATTTTGAGCTGGAAAAGGCCAAAATAGCCCTCTAGCTATATGGCACTCTAAACTGTGAAATGGACACTTTAAAAGTTTAAGCAGTTATCCTAATCCCTACAGTGTTAATGAAATATTTAAGTACAGAATAGAAAAGATTTTGTATTTATGAGTGTAATACTAAATAACTAAATACACTTTCAGGTTTCCAGTCAGATCTTGACAAAACTCTTTAAAACATTCCATAGAGGACGCAAATGTAAAAAGGAAAAAAATCCTGATCTTAAAATTCAAATTCTTCATATAAGGCTTCAATTTAATAATGTTCTTTCAAGAGCCACAGTGTGCAAAAAAATATCTGCTTGATAGTCTTCTAGAAAATGCTGAAGATGTTAACAGTGATCCACCTTGGGAGAAAGAAGATAGGTGAAATGGGACTTGAGTTGCTGCTACTGCTGTTCAAATTAAGTCCTGCTTTCTAAAGGCCACAATGAGCAGGTGAAAAGGAAGAACAACACAAGGCTCTCGTACCTTGGTCCAAAGTCTTGTAAATTCAGTGCCAGTGAAACACAGGCATAATACAATTGTGTCACCCTTGATCATGCCCTCACCAACTGTAGCACTTGTTGAGCCATTTCAGATACCAAGACAGCTTTGCACAAGATATAGCTATGGCTAGTTAATACAATTATTGATGCAAAAAAAATTGAATGAAAGCTTAATTGAACAAACTTTAAGAATGTTGCCATGTTCAAAGGTGACACTGGTCTCCAGAAAGAGAAATTACATTTTTGACAGCATTCAAATCTTTGTGACATAAATACACATAGTTCATGTGGCCTGTAAGTCCAGAGACATTTAATTCTTCAATATTAAAAAAAAACCTAAGTACACTCATTTTATTATCTACTGCTACTAATCACTCTCAGAGAATTCTGTTTCTATGTTTATTCTCACAGACACATTTGGAAATTGCTGCCCATATTAAATATTTTCTTTGGGAAATCGTATCTTATTTTTTTCTATTCTTTTTGTGGCAGCAAAATACTGTAGTCAAGATATTTTCTTCCCCCCCTCCATTAGACAAACTAATACTACAACAGCTGTGCAAAAAGTACACAGCATTATGAAGCTGGCTGCTAACAGCAGAACTATCTTACATCAGTTTTATCCATTATCTTCACACATTTTGCCAGCTTCTCAAGTCTTTTGTATCACATGCAGCAGGAGCTGCATGGGATTTTGCATTTCAGCTGCTGAATTTTGCTTTTCTCCAAGAACCTTCCTTTCTCCCCAAACTGTGAGGCCCATCAACAGAGGGGACCTCACAAAGTTCCCCTAGATGGGATAACCAGCTGTTCAGTAGATTCACTGCACTGAGATACTTTACAGGGCAGGGAAAGCGCCAAAGAAAAGAGCAGCAGATGCTGGCAAGAACAGGAAAACGTGGCTAAGTTATTAGTGTATTTCTCAGATTTACTGGGGAAAGGATGAAGATGTGCATTTTGCACATTCAAGGGAGAAGAAACAATCTAACACACTGAATGTGGAAGGATTCTGTGTTGGAAAGGAAACAAAAACCAGGAAACAACGAGGATCATAGGTCCAGAATAGTGAAGGCAAGATAATGAAACAGATTTTCAAAGGCAGGTTAATACAACGGTGCCTTGTTAAGGCTTTGTCTTAACATTTCAAGCAAAAAAATGAACAGAACCACTTGATCAAAACAAAATTAAAGGACTACTTACATGTTTTTGCCGTTGTTGTATAAAAAACTTTTTCCTTTTAAAGGAAATTTTTAGTATGTTCACCCTAAAGGAAAGAAACAGACCATAAAATGCTAAGGAGCGTTTAGAGGGATACAACAATTGAAAGTAATACTTTGTATGGCATACCAAGAAGATTATAGAGCTTTTAATCATTCAATTACTTATATGCAGCTACCTCCTGAGTTGTTGCAAACAGATGCCAAGAAACCCAAAGGAAAAAATCTTTAGCTAAGAATGAAGGCCGTTTTGAAACTGAGATTCTCCCTCATTTACTCTTTAAATAGCTCACACAGCAATTCTCTTCCACCAAATCTATTCCTACAGCAAAAACCTGATGACATCCTTTATTAAGCTGCACAAATGTTAAATGTGTCAAGTCTGTATAACTTAAGAATCATATGACAACTGTGAATAAAAGAACAAAATTTAAGAGCCTAATGACATGACAGGATTGGTCACAAAACATCTGAAATTCCCCAAAGCCAAAGAACTGGTTTGGTAATGTGAAAAATATTCTGTATTTGTATTAATAACTAAAAACACAGTTAAAGATCATAACTGTAGAAGGCTGAAAACTGTAAGGATGAGTGTTAATACTTTTCATTTCAACTATTAACACTGCTACATAATTTATGCAGTAATTTTATACAGAACTCAACACCTCTTCTATATTTACACAGTATGAATAAAGATTTTTCTGAGGTAAGGATTACAACTGGAATTGGTGCTCACAAGCCTTTTTCATTTTAATTACATGCTTATCAGTTTTGCTAAATTAAACAAACTTCTAGGTTCCCACGCACCTTCCTACAGCAAAACAAGATTTGTCTAAAATATCTGAACTTTCTCTGGAATACTTTTACTTCAATAACTGAAAATCTACACATTTGGGAAAAAGAAATCTGTGATCAGATGGAATCATATAGATGCCCTGGGAAAGTTATTTATGGTCTGATTAAATCATATCTGCCTGAAAAAAAAAAAACTACCACAAAAGTGTTTGGGGAGGTTGCTGCTAAAAGTCTCAGAATTTTCTTGTCAACCAGTAATGGATCACAAAACCTTGGATCTCCTCAGGTATGAACCATATTGAAGGTCATCTCAGTTCTTTACCACAGTTTTTGCATTGCTCCCAGCAAGGAGGACAATGACATGTTATTCATTCCCCACTGTCTGTGAGAGAGATGCACTTCAGTTGTCAAGCAATGTCCCTCACAGATATATTTGCCAGTTATATTTGCAGTATATTTGCCAGTTATAAAAAAGAAAGGTAATGGAAAGAACAATGCCCACACTTATACTTTAGAGGTGGAAATCTGAACATGTGTCCATTTCTGAAAATGCTTTTCTCCATCAATTACAGAACCACAAGAAACAGAAATTTCATTAACACCATTTTCTGGTGAACAGGTCAATTGCTGCCAGTTACTAGAAAGCTGAAATCATATCAACCTCTCCTCTTAAGCCAACTCTTGGAAACCTTGTGCCATTTGACTTGCTAGCTCATGAACTGTATTGCTTACCTAAAAATTCTGGAATCTGAACTTCCCAATAAGTCATATAAACTTTCAGTTACATTTACTGAGATGCAACTCATGCATATATAAATACTTTCTTAATCCTAGTGCTACTCCACCTGAACTAATACCACTCAAGTTTTGTGCTCCTGGTTCTTTCTCACCACACTTCTTGACTTAGATTAAACTTCAACAAGTAAGCTTTTTGAGTCATTCTCAGCTTACAGAGTTGCTGTCCTGATCTGTCCTTACCCTAACATAAAGAGCAGAAATGCAGGACATAGGAAACTGACCTCGCAGACTAAGTGATAAACCATCCACCCAAATATAAAAAGCCAGCCAACATCCCCAAATAGCTAAACTCCTATCAGTCCATCTTCCCAGTCCATTTTTTAAAGAAACATGATTCACTGCATGACCACATAATTACCTGAAAGCAAATAAGGGCTTTAAGTCTCTTTATTTCGATTCTCCTCTAAGGACAGCATCCCTTGCAATTACATTCCTCCTTCCTAATGTACACTAACTCTATTTAATACAGTGACAAAGAACACTTTCCAATCTGATATTTTTATTTAATGATAACTAGAAATCATTTGCACAGCTATGCCTACAAGCTGAGGGAATACTTGCAAACAGCGGAATCCACAAAAAATCCAAGACGTAAGGTATCAAAGCATTTAGATTTAGTAAGTGCTTGAAGATGCCACATTCAAACCTTGAATTTAATGCAGTTACTCTAACTGGTGGCTCAGCCACCCTTATCACTCACTAGTAATCTGTCTGATTATGCAACATTCACAAATCATCAAGTTGACTTGTAAAACATTCAATACTTGTAGCTTATTAATGACAGTACATCTTTTGGATCCTGTATTCTTATCATTCACAAGGGTCAAAACTAATTTGTCATGCAGTAAGAAACAGAATTATTAATTTCTGACTGAATTGGCAGTTCTGTCCCAGCACTTAGTAGTAACAGTTGGTAATTTTGACTTGAAAAGAAAGACGTTTCCTTAGCTGTAAGTCTTAGGCTTTGCCATTGCAAGATTCATCCAGAAGGCTTCTGTCAAATTTGCCATGTAAGACTGAGGAATTGTTTTTTAAATTTTAAATAGAAATGTAGACTATATTCCTCTAAAGTTTTCAAAGCAAAGACTCTGCATATGCTGTTTAATATTTAAGGTTAATATATAACCTTAATTGCTACCAATGTAAAGAGTGCCTTAATGTTTTTGCCATTAAGGTAGTATTTTACTTGCAAAATGAATTTGGGAAATTGCTATAACAGTCAAGCACCCTGAAGAATAACATTCCAAAGCATATAAAATACTGCATTAAATCTGTTTTATTAAACCTGTCTTGACTTGCATTGCCTCAGACTGATCAGTCAGCTTCTTATGTAGGTTGCTTTGATTGAAAACCCTCCTTTTGCCAAGGCAGTACTCTCGCACTGCCTCTCTTCCTGAAAGCTTTTGGTTCTCTGACTACTACCATATGGCACAATCACATTGTTGTCACCCAGTAATGCCGCAGAGTATGTTACCTGACGGTCTGGAAAGTAAGCTTTGATGGTGTTTGCTGCCACCTTGAGTTCTACCACCTTTATGGTGAAGGTTGTCCGAGCCCATAGGAAAAGCTGCTTACTACAAAGGGTGTTACATAAAAAGCCTAAATACCATTTCAGTTATATAAATGTTGGTGTTCTCTTTGCATTCTCTACCACCACGGAAGGAATATCCTCATCTGCACACCTCCAGCCCAACTAAGATTCATTAGAACTCCAGGCATTACAGAAACATATCCTGCTTTGAGGTCTAAAATGAAATTGAAGGTGTGACAACAAATACAGCACAACCTAGTCTGCTCTGGTGACTTTCCTTGTTTGGTTGTTTTTCAGGGAGTAGAGCCAGGAAATGGACACCATTCCTGCATGAAGAATAATGAGTAACTCATTCAAGATGCTAGAAATAAAATATTGCTAGAAATAAAATATTGCTAGAAATAAAATATTTCTAAAAAGCCATGCAGTATCTAGTGAGATTTTGCTCCTTTCAATTTTAGAAGGTATTTTTAGAGAGCGAGCAGGAAATCTTAGAACAATTGGCATTAGCTGTTGGCTGAAAATATTGCTGCTAAACCTCGTATTTCAGAGTGGAAATTATTTGAATTGAAAAATCCTTTGTTTTGTTGCTTGGTATTTTTCCTCTCAATTTCGTTTTATAAATGAGAACTGGTTTTTGTGAATGATGTTTTGGCATCTGTAGTTTATACCTGTGTTCTCCAGAAGTAAAAGTAGCACAGCAAGTTGTGGATTCCTTCTGTTTTTCCTGCTCTTTTCCTTCCCTAAAGAAAACATCTAGTCCCAAATTTTACAAAGCCACCACTATGGTTTTCGGGAGTAACTAGTATTCATTTGTACCTTGGAAGAACAAGACGTGCAAAAGACAGAAACCCTGCCTCCAGATGGCAGTTTTTAAAACCTGCAGCCTTTTAAAGAAGCTGAAAGGGCAGGGCTTAGGACACAAAGACAAAAGATGGAAGCCTATTGTGCTTTAGCATGCATTAGAAATGTAAAAACATCAGATGCTGTATGTCAGCATTATTGACATACACTTAAGGATGGTTACAGTACATCCAAGTTAGTTGAAATACCACTCACTGCAAAGAAAAGAAAAAAAAAAAGAGAAAAATGCACAGACTGTGCATAACAATTTCCACTATAATTTAAATTGAAACAAATTTTGTTGCTTTCCAATAGGAAGTATCTGTTAGGTCGTGTTCATAATGAAAAGTATGTAAAGAATATTGCTAAGAATAACCTTCTTATATATTTCAGGGGCAAAAAGTAAGTAAAATACATTAGAAAACACTTTTCTATCATGATTAAGAACACTGTACCATCCAACTGAAAATGTTCTCCAGAAAAAAACATTACATATTATACAAGGAAATTATATGTAACATGATGATTGGACTCCCTGATCTTAAAGGTCTCACTCTAAAAAGTTCCCTGATAATATGATTAAGCTATACTTTATCAAGTATACATAATATATCCATACTTATTTGGAAAAAGAAAATTGAAATCCCAAATAACTCATTTTACATTTTTTTGTTCCCTAAGAAGCAAATTTCTTCTTGCTGAATTATAGGATAAAATGATTAGACCATTAGCTATTGATCTTTACTAGTAATGCTGATTTAAAAACTAAAAAAAAACAAAACCAAAAAACCCAAAACAAAACAAAACAAACTCAGTATATTATTGAGTATAACAGCAGAAAAGCTCTAAGACCACAAGGTCCTCCTAATCATGCACTCACACCTGTAATGTGAATTAGCTTGATCAAGACTTCATACAGCACAAGTTCAAAAGTCCTGGAGAATCAAACACCTAGGTAACAGGTTTCATATTTATCTCAACAGAAGGAAAGGCCATGATACCCCAAAAAGAACAAATTTATGTACTATAGGATTCTTCCAAATAAATGTTAAAGCAAATGGAAATAAAATTGAAGAGACTAGACATATTACTTTACTAGCAATTTACCAGGGATAGAAGCTTGTGCAGATGAGTTTTCTATATACAGCAATTCCACCAGATGCAATCCCAATCATAAGATCTAAATTATGGAGATCCTGCAAAAGAAAAATACAGTAAGAACACAAATGCAGTTTGTGTCATTCCCATTTACTTACTTAACAAATTAATGTTCAAGGTTCCTATACTTGCTACTCCTGAGGGAAAAAAAATCAACCACATATTTGGATTCTTTTTTCTTGCTTCTCTTTCTTTTGCTGCTATCTATGAGGTATTATAATTTTTCACTCATTAAAGCAAGTTGTAACATTTCATCTTGCTACACTAGGTATTCTTTGGGTCAGCATTAGACTAAATGTTTAAGGCCAGTCAACCACCTAAAAGAAGCTGAAACCCTTCCCAAGATCAGCCAGGTAAATGTTACAGAATTCTGGGAATTAATCACAAATGTTGTGGTCCTAAGCTTTTTAAAATGACAAATAAAATATTTTTAATTTTTTTTCCAGAAAGGTCTTGCCAACAAAGACTGGGTAGGTTACCACAAATCTGCCTGTGACAGGTATGCTAGAGGCATGCAGAAGTGTACACAAACATTTATCAATTATG
Source organism: Indicator indicator (assembly GCF_027791375.1). NCBI lineage: Eukaryota > Metazoa > Chordata > Aves > Piciformes > Indicatoridae > Indicator > Indicator indicator. The sequence continues at coordinate 39,542,511 of NC_072015.1, read as the reverse complement.
AACTAAGCCAAGAACTGTGCAGTAGCTTAACATGCTCAACTGGAAAACTGGATAGATTTACAAGCCTTTTTGAGACACTCATGATGACACACATGCTTCCCTATAAGCAAACACTTCAGTTAATAGAAAGAAAAAGAAAGGGGTGGGGAGGGAGGAGGGGGCAGACAGAAATCATGGGGTTTGAGTCTGAACCAAAAGAACGTTAATGGAAGTTACAACTCTCACCTTCCTACTTGTACATGATCAATGTGTACTAACACATTGTTACACAAATTTCTAAACATGCATAAAAGTACATGTCAGTGTAGAATTTACTGTTTACAACATCATGTTTGACTCAAAAGTTGTTTCAGACTATTTTGTAAAGTATGGCCAAAAGGTGACGGATTCCCTGAAAGCCTTCAATATCTTAGCTGTTGCTCTAGATGGTACTCTGTGCTCAGTTAAGATGAAGCGTTCTTGGAAGTCCAATATCAATTTCTTTATATCAGTAAGGTATAGAAGAATAAAATAGGTGGCATTTGCTCTATCAGCGCTGTGGAGAGTCTACAATAAAGTCTTTAAGAATAGTTGAACAGAAGGATGATACAGGCATATGAATGAACGAAGCTGAACCTAATTTGTACCAGGATGTAGAAATCTTCAGTGAAATACCACAGCAGTTCCTAGAGAATGAACATAACCTATTTAATACGTAGTGCATCAACACTGAATACTTACAAGATGAGAAAAATACCAATCTCATCTCTGAGGGCATAATGAAAGAAACTTCTTCGGTAGGTAGCAGTCCAAAAGCACTCAAGGTAACCCAGAATAGGCTGAAGCTATTAATAGTCTTTGTCAACCTGCTGCCCCACCTTGCCAAGAACTGCTGCCAGAGGAGCTGGCTGACCCTCCACTGGAAGAAGGTCTCAAACTGCCACTTTTAGTCAACATAATACAGGAATTCACAATTGACCCCCTTTAATACTTGGGGAGAAAATTAAGTTATTTCAGGAGATGAACTGCATCTAAACTAGCTGCCCCTGCCATAATACAGCCAACATAAAGCAGGGCAGAAACCTGTATTATTAGCACCTGGAGCTTACTCCAGGATCCTGATTTTAAAAAGCCCTATTGCGAATTAAAAAACAACTTTAGGAGAAAAAGCTGAAGACCTACACAATTTAGCAGAAATAAAGGATTTACTAAACACCTGAAAGGGATTAATTAGGCTAAACTACTCTTTTTTTTCCAGGAGCTTTGTCAGAACGAAGTTCATTCCCCACCTCCCTTTGACCCAGTCCAGAACACTAACCTCCCTTCTGGTTATAATGAAGACTTTTCTGTTAAATCTAAGAAATCTGAAACCAAGATTTTGGACTAGCATAATGAAAGAGGGTTGTCCCAAATGAAAGATAATAGAAACGTACAGTTACTTCCCTTTCAAAGAAATCTAACCTATTCAATTGCACGACTGAGAAACAACATGCATATATAGTTTTTTTACTTGGTTCTTTATAGTCCTAAAAAATTATTAAGAAATAAATGATCACACCAGGCATCTAGCTAATTAAATACTCATTCACATTTGACTTAATTTACAATTACCACCTGGATTTTGGTGGATATGGAAATAATATTGATTGTACTGATTTCCTGTCTTCATTTCTCTGAATAAAAATGAAAGTTAATATCAGACTAACTATTGAGCAAACAAAATAGTAGTCCAGAGTTAAAAGGAGATTAGGAATTAAAGAATTCTCAATACAGTTGTGAGGTATTGAGTACACTCTCCTGAGGTTTTTAATACTATTTTATTTTTTTAATTTTACAATTTTAGCAGTTCACATTTACCCTCAGAGAAAAGCAGAAGGGCTTGCAGATGAAAACAGAGCTCAGACTATATTCACTAATGGAACTTTCATGATTATCAAGTTGCTTAAAAAGAAAGGTCACAAGACTTCTGCAAAATATTTCACTTTGTACCATAAAACATTAAAACTCAGGAAACTAGCTATTCATCTGTTCTTCAAGAAATATTATCCAGAATTATCCCACTCTCAACTACCAGTACAGGAGCACCAGCTTCTTTTGGCCATTAGTATAAAAGCTAAATGTTACCTGGTTCTTCTGCCATACACAATGTAAGAGGACTAAGATATTTCATCAGCAAAGAGCTGAATCATAAGATCCACAAAGTCCTTCAAAAAGACAGTTTAACTAGTCCTTGCTAAACATGTTCAAAACACTGAGATCTGACAAAACCAGAGGGTTTCAACCCCTCAAGGTTGAAAACTATGTACTCAGCTCCCTTCCTGAAATGTTTATACACCAATGCATGCAGCATGGGCAACAAACAGGAGGAGCTGGAGGCCACTGTGCTACAGGGAAAGTATGATCTAGCAGCCATCATGGAAACCTGCTGGGATGACTCCCACAACTGGAGTGCTGCAATCAATGGGGACAGACTTTTCAGAAGGGATAGGTAAGGAAAAAGAGGTGGTGGAGTGGCCCTCTATGAAGACATAAGAAACATGAATGATATATGAAAGAGAGACATAAAAAACTTGATGAAGGTGATGATAGGGTTGAGTCCTTATGGGTAAGAATCAGGAGTAAGGTCAGCAAGAGTGATATTATGGTGGGATTCTGTTCTAGACCACCCAACCAGGATGAAGAGATAGATGAAATTTTTTATAAGCAGTTGAGAGAGAGGCTTCCCAATCGCTAGCCCTTGGTTCTTGTGGGAGACTTCAACTTCTCAGATGTCTCCTGGGAATACAGTACAGTAGGGAAAAGAACAGTCTTGGAGGTTCCTGGAGTGTGTGGATGATAACTTCCTGACAAAACTGATGAGGGACCCAACCAGGGAAGGTACCCTCCCAGACCTGCTTCTTGTGAATAGGGAAGAACTTGTGGGAGAAATAAAGGTTGGAGAGCATCTAGGGCTCAGCGATCATGAGATGATTGAGTTCGCTACCCTTGGGGAAACAAGGAAAGGGGTTAGTAAAACTGCCACCTCGAACTTCCAGAGGGCAAACTTTGGTCTGTTCAGGAGACTGACTGACAAAGTCTCTTGGGAGGCCACCCTGAAGGGTAGTCCAGAAAGGCTGGGCATACTTCAAGAGGGAAGCGTTAAAGGCACAGGAGCAGCTGTCCCTGTGTGCCAAAACATGAGTCGGCGGGGAAGGCATCTGGCCTGGCTGAATAGGGACCTTTGACTGGACCTCAAGAACAGAAGGAGAGTCCATGGCCTTTGGAAGAGTGGACAGGTCTCTCACCAGGACCATAAAGACGTAGTAAAGCTATGCAGGAAGAAAATTAAGAGAGCCAAAGCACAGCTAGAGCTCAGCCTAGCTACAGCCATTAAGGATAATAAAAGATGTTTCTATAAATTCATTAACAACAGAAGGTGGACCAAGGAAAATCTCCATCCTTTATTGGATGCAGAGATGATTAAGGCTGAGGTGCTCAATGCCTGCTTTGCCTTGGTCTTTAGCACTGGATCCAGCAGTTCCCTGGACACCCAGATTCATGAACTTGGAGTCAGGGAGGGGAATCAGAATGAGGTCATCACAATAAACGAGGAAGTGGTCAGTGAGCTGCTACACTGCTTAGACACAGACAACCCTATGGGTGTGGATAGGCTACACCCAAGGGTGCTGAAGGAGTTGGCAGCCATGCTCACCAAGCCACTATCCATTATTTACCTGAACTCCTGACTAACTGGGGAGGTCCCAGTGGACTGGAGGGTAGCAAATGTAACATCCATCTACAAGAAAGGAAGAAAGGAGGATCTGGGAAACTATAGAGCTGTCAATCTGACCTCAGTACCAGGGAAGGTCATGGAGCAGATCATCTCAAGCACCATTACACACCATATGGAGAACAACCAGGGGATCAGGGACAGTCAGCATGGGTTTATAAAGGGCAGGTCCTGCCTGACCAACCTGATCTCCTTCTATGACAAGATGACTACTGGATGAGGGAAAGGATGTGGATATTGTCTACCTAGACTTTCGAAAAGCCTTTGACAGAGTTCCCCACAGAATTCTCATGGACAAACTGGCTACTTAGGGCTTGGATGAGCACAGGCTCTGATGGATAAAGCACTGGCTGGGTGAGCAGGCCCAAAGAGTGGTGGTCAATGGAGTTAAATCAAGCTGGTGGTCAGTCACAAGTGGTGTTCCTCAGGGCTCAGTGCTGGGACCACTTCTGTTTAACATCTTTATTGATGACCTTGATGAAGACATAGAGTGTGTCATCAGTAAGTTTGCAGATGACACCAAGATAGGAGGGAGTGTTGATCTACACCAGGGTAGGGAGGCTCTGCAGAAGGACTTGGATAGATTGGATCCATGGCCAATGTTACCAGGAGGAGCTTCAATAAGGCCAAGTGCCAGGTCCTCCACCCCAAGGAGCAGTACAGGCTTGGGAAAGTGTGGCTGGAAAGCTGTCTGGCAGAAAGGGACCTGGGAGTGCTGATGGACAAGCAGCTCAATATGAGCCAGCAGTGTGCCCAGGTGGCCAAGAAAGCCAAAGGCATCCGGGCCTGTGTTAGAAATGCTGTGTCCAGCAGGAGTAGGGAGGTGATTGTCCCCTTGTACTCAGCTCTGAATATTGTGTTCAGTTTTGGGCACCTCAGTACAAGAGAGATGTGGAGGTGCTGGAGCCAGAGCAGAGCAGGGAAAGGAAGCTGGGGAAGGGCCTGGGGAATAAATCTTATGAAGAGTGACTGAGGGAGCTGGGGATGTTTACTTTGGAAAAGAGGAGGCTGAGAGGGGACGTCGTTGTTCTCTACAACTACCTGAAAGGATGCTGTAGAGAGGTTGGTGCTGGTCTCTTCTCACAGATGATTAGTGATAGAACAAGAGGGAATGGCCTCAAGCTACAACTGGGTAGGTTTAGACTGGACATTAGGAAAAAGTTTTTCCCAGCAAGAGTGGTCAGGCATTGGAATGAGCTGCCCAGGGAGGTGGTGGAGTCACCAACCCTGGATGTGTTTAAAGGTTGTTTGGCTGTAGTGCTTGGGGATATGGTTTAGGGGTGAACTTTGTAGAGCAGGGTTAATGGTTGGACTTGGTGATCCTGAGGGTCTCTTCCAACCTGAATGTTTCTGTGATTTAAGAGCAGTACTAAGCAGGGGAAGGGTATCAGGAGGCATAGCAAACTTGCCCCACAAAGCTGGGGTATAATGTGGTAGCTTCTGTGAAGAAGGAGCATATTAGTGGGGAAGGTATCTAACCTTCAATACAAACTGCAGAAACAGACTTCAAACTTCAGAAAACTTACAGCAAACACTGGCTACCAGATCAGCGCAAATGTTGAATATTCTTTTGCAGACTGCTACAGCACAGGCAAAGGACTCAGCAAATGGAAGACTATCTACTAGAAGACAATGCTGAGAAAGTCTACACTGATATCATTCAATCCTGGCCTTATAGGCCTTCAGGAGTGTAATCAATGAGAACATACTGGTTGAAAAGTTTTTCTCATGGCATTCAGTCCAAACAACAATGATGTTTAAGTACAAAACTCCAGAGACAATCAATCATATCTCTATTAATTACCCCCCTTTTCCCAGCTTCTGGCAATTTACAGCTAGATGATTTCATGAAACAGAAGCTTTTTGTATGCTTAATGGATTCCAGTGAATTATTCTTCCACTGAACTGCCTAACTGCTCTTGATACCCATTTCACCTTGGTCATTCATTACAGTAGCAGTCATCTCCACAGTTCAATTGCAGCCACATGGAAAAAGTTCTTTTTGTTTAAACCTGTCTCCTTCCAGGGAAACTGAAACTCCTTAAATCTTCTATTACCAAAGCAAAAAAAAAAAAAAAAAAACAACAAACCCAAAACAAATAGTTGTCTATTATTCACATTCTCCCTGCTTTTCATCTGCCACGCAAGGCTTTTTTCTTAAAACATTCATGATTATTATCCTTCTCTGGACTTTTCTTGTTCCATTAGCCACTCTGAGACAACAAAGGGAAAGGGAGAAAAAAACCCTCAACATTCAAATTATATCAGATTTAAAAGATTGGCATGGCATTTTCTATTTTGCTTTCTATTTTGCTTTCTATTTACTTCCTAGCAGCTTCTAATTGTCTAGATGTTCAGAAAAAAAAAACAGAGCATTTCAAATATTTTTATCCTTAAAAAATTTAAAAAATTAATTAAAAAAATCAAACTGCAATAAAAATACTATTTTGGATTGAAACAGTAGCAAGATGGCCTTCATCTTAGCAACATGGAATAGAGTAGGCTTTGGTTCACATCTGTACTTTGTGATACAGATCATACAGTTTGGTGTCAGGCAGAGTAGGGGCTTGTGACACCCCATGAGCCCCTGGTCATTAAATATGGAACAATACACTAGGGGGAAATAAACAAATAAATACATTGTTTAAGCAGGTATCTCCAAAAGGTTATTTATAACCAAGGTTAAGAGTAGCACAGTACACCACAGTGAAGTTTCATTTAGCTGAAAATGTCTGAATCCACTCTAAACTATCCTTATTACTTGGCACTGGCAGGAGCACTACTGACATCCTGCATGTAGTTCAATAACTACAACTCAAGAAGAATGATGGAAATTGAAGAACTTCCAGAAACAGTATCCCATGAGTATAAAGAGAATAGTCTCATGGTGAAAATCTTGGAACTTAAATTGGCTACAGAAGACATTAAATGGCATAGACTGATCAAGTTAAGTGTATATAGGAAAATCTCAAGTGTTATAGTAAACAGATCTCCGAAACAACAGAAGGGATGACCCAGTGGAGAGACAATCACAGAATCACAGAATCAACCAGGTTGGAAAAGACCTTCAAGATCATGTAGTCCAACCTATCACCCAACACCATCTAATCAACTAAACCATGGCACTAAGTTTCTCATCTAGTCTTATAAGTTCCTTTCCCAGCCAAACACTTCCAGGGACGGTGACTCCACCACCTCCATGGACCATTCCAACAGTCAATCTCTCTGTGAAGAATTTCTTTCTAAAGTGCAGCCTAAAGCTCCCCTGGACCAGTTTGAGACTGTGTCCTCTTGTTCTGTCTGGGAGAAGAGACCAACCCCCCCCGGCTACAACCTCCCTTCAGGTAGTTGTAGAGGGCAATGAGGTCTGCCCTGAGCCTCCTCTTTTCCAGGCTAAACACCCCCAGCTCCCTCAGCCTCTCCTCATAGGGCTTGTGCTTTAGACTCCTCCCCAGCCTTGTTGCCCTTCTCTGGACAAGTTCCAGCACCTCAAAATCTTTCTTGAACTGAGGGCCCCAGAATTGGACACAGTACTCAAGGTGTGGCCTAGCCAGTGCTGAGTACAGGGCAGGATGACTTCCCTGCTCCTGCTGGCCACACTATTCCTGATGCAGGCCAGGATGCCATTGGCCTTCTTGGCCACCTGGGCACACTGCTGGCTCATGTTCAGCTGCTGTCAACCAGCACCCCCAGGTCCCTTTCTGCCTGGCTGCTCTCCAGCCACTCTGTCCCCAGCCTGTAGCACTGCATGGGGTTGCTGTGGCCAGTGTGTAGAACCCAGCACTTGGACTTGTTGAATGCCATCCTGTTGGACTCTGCCCATCTGTCCAGCCTGTCAAGGTCCCTCTGCAGAGCCCTCCTACCCTCTCACAGATCAACACCTGCCCCTTGCTTGGTGTCATCTGCAAACTTACTGATGATGGACTCAATCCCCTCGTCCAGATCATCAATAAAGATATTGAACAGGATAGGGCCCAGCACTGGTCCCTGGGGGACACCACTAGGTACATGAAAGTGGCAACATTCACCACCACTGAACCTAGACAGTCAGATTTAATAAGATGTCCATTTACCAGTTAAAGGTAATCAACTATTAGAAGCTAGGAAGGTTTTTACACTGTCAGAAGACACAAGAACATAAGAAATTTGTCCACATATGCAAGATTACTTACCAACAGCCAATGTATGTGAGCCTAGATATCTGATCACCTTTAAGAGTTGTCATGTAACAGATGTCTCTCCTAATACTCACATCAGGTGGTGTAAACATGGACAGTCCATAGTTTGAACAATTATTTCATTTCTGTTGCACTTTCTCCTATCCTTAAAAAGGCTTCTACTATTTGAACATTGTATTTAATGTATATGAATGTAATTACAGTGGCTTTGTACAGGAGTAGGATTTTTTAGTATAAGATCCCCTCCTTGTGGTAGCACACTGAAAAATCAGAAACATCATGCTTAAGAAAGAAAATTACCTTCTATACCCCTTCATCATGACAGGAATTGATAATTTTCTCATTAAAATACTCAGTGTCAGGATTATTAACACATCTCCAAAAAACAGGTTGGGAAAAACAGCAGTCATCTTCAATTAGGAAATCAACCATCTCCGCAACAATTTATTAAGTTTTTATACTACAAGCTTTATGCCAAAATAATTTGCTACTACATAAAAGCCCAAATGGTAACTTCCTCACTAGGATGCAATATTAAGACAAAAGTATTTTGGGGATTCATGTCAGACAGCGTAATCAATTGTGGCACAGAGTCAACTCGGAGGCCTGTGGCACATGGTGTCCCCCAGGGATCAGTACTGGGTCCAGTTTTGTTCAGTATCTTTATCAACGACCTGGCTGAGGGGATTGAGAGTACCCTCAGCAAGTTCTGATGATACAAACTGGGGGGTGGCTGACACCTGTCAGGCTGTGCAGCATCCAACGTGACCTGGACAGGCTGAGAGCTGGGTGCAGGCAAACCTCATGGAGTTTAATAAGGACAAGTGCAGGGTCCTGCATCTGGGGAGGTTAGAGGCTGCCCTGCTGGAAAGCAGCTCCACAGAGAAAGACCTTGGAGTGCTGGTGGACAGCAAGTTCTCCATGGGACAACAATGTGCTCTGGTGGCCAAGAGAGCCAATGGGATCCTGGGGTGCATCAAGAAAGCTGTGTCCAGCAGGGCTAGGGAAGTTCTTCTACCTCTCTACTCTGCCCTGCTAAGACCACACCTGCAATCCTGTGTCCAGTTTGGGGCTCCCCAGTTCAAGAGAGACAGAGACCTGCTGGAGAGAATCCAAGGGAGAGCCATGAGGATGCTTAGGGGACTTGAGCATCTCCCCTGTGAAGAGAGACTGAGAGCCCTGGGGCTGTTTAGTCTGGAGAAGAGAAGACTGAGAGGGGATCTGATCAATGTCTATCAATAGGTGAGGGGTGGGTGTCAAGTGGAGGGGGCCAGGCTCTTTTGGGTGGTTCATAGTGATAAGACAAGGAACAATGGGTTTAAACATGAACATAGAAGATTTCAGCTCAACAGGAGGAGAAACTTCTTTCCATTGAGGGTGACAGAGCACTGGAACAGGCTGCCCAGGGGGGTTGTGGAGTCTCCTGCTCTGGACACATTCCAAACCCACCTGGATGCCTTCCTGTGCAGACTCCCCTAAGTGATCCTGCTCTGGCAGGGGGGGTTGGACCTGATGATCTCTTGAGGTCCCTTCCAACCTCTGATATAATGTGGTACTGTGATAATTGAACCCCAGTAGCCAATGAAATGTACAGACATTATCATTGCACACCCTGTGCCTGAAAATTTTCAAATACATTTTTAGTGGTCATCTTCTACACTGTTAAATACTACTTAGACTTAGCCTGGAACCAGGGAATGAAGGAATAATAAATAGAAATTTTTATATCATAGCATCATAGAATCAACAAGGTTGGAAAAGACCTCAGAGATCATGAAGTCCAACCTATCACCCAACACCTCATGACTAACTAAACCAGGGCTTCAAGTGCCACATCCAATCCTTTTGTGAACACCTCCAGGGACGGTGCCTCTACCACCTCCCTGGGCAGCACATTCCAATGGCAGATCACTCTTTCTGTGAAGAACTTTCTCCTCACCTTGAGTCTAAGTCTAAAATATAGAAGTCTAATATAAAAGTCTATAATCTTAAAACTGTGTTAGAAATTCAGAAAAAGTAAACTCTTAAAACACCTGCCAACTACACCATAACACTAAACAGAGCATTCACTTTGTTTCATGCTGACACATTCCAAAACTTCAGTAAAATTATTAAGTAAAATACATTGCAGTATTGAAACAATTCTTCAAAATACACTGTTACTCTTTTCAGGAGGTCTAGCTTATTTGATTGAAATTCTGGCATCTCTGTTACACAGAAATTATTTTCAAATTACCCGACTCTTTAATTTAAAACAACACACGATAAAGTCAATATTTAAATATTACTGGTTTTACTACTATTAAGTTCATGTGAAAAAGAAAAAAAAAAGCATCTATTTTTTTTTCCCCCAAGTGAAAAATCACAATGTAAACATACTCTACCACTGTGCAATTCCACTCCATAGAATTCAAGTGTTCGTGCTATATTTATATAGCAGGATTCTGCTTCGGACTGCTTGAGGCCACTAAAAGGGGGAAAAATGGTTAAGTAAATTTATATGGACCATAACAAAAACTAAAAGAAATGGTACTATATTTATTGCAAATGTAGAAAAACAGAAGAATCCCACAGCCCAATGTCTGAAAAATAAACCTCTTTAAATAAGTGCCACGAGTTCAATGGTGAAAGACCTCCTTAATGCCTCTCAAAACCCAAGCCATTTATATACAATATTGTTATACCTTAGCCATTTTTGGCTGGTTCTTTTCAGGAAAATCATGTGTGTCTTGTTGGTTTAAAGTGATGAGGAATTGATTCTCCTATAAAAACTTCCTTTCTACCAAGTAGCTCTACCTGTAAATATTCTATATGGCATAGTCTCTCAGAAAGAAGTAATCTGGAAGAAAAGATTAGAAGCAGAAACGTACTAAAAAACTCAAGAGGGAGAAAGAAGATTAAGTAAATTGAAGTTATGAAACTCACCAAGGAAAGCAATCTGAATTTATCTACAATCTATAAATCCTAAACCACTTTTTCTCCCGCTGCTAGATGTGAAATGTTTTGCTAAACTAACAAGGGGTCTGTCTTGGGGTCTTCTAGAAAGCTTTTTGATAAAAATTCAAAAAGCAAAATCCCCACGCCTCAAAGAATCAGATGATCTATCTTTATGGGATGACTACATTGAATCTACTAGTAGTTTTAAAAAACAGAATATACAACAGCAATCCCTCCTTAGATGGTTCTCCCATGCAGTCTACTAATTGCTCACCTGAGAGGAATGCAATGTGGCCTAAACAAGATTCCTTTAGGCATGACAACAAAAGTGGCCCCTTCCAATACTGTGCAGGGCCAAGACCAGTCAAGAAGTCATCAGGCAAGAGGCAGCTCTGAAGTGGAATCTGTCATAGCCTACACATTGTGCTGCGTCCAGCGATACAGGTCTCAGCACAGATCAGCAATTCAGGCACTAGCACATGTTCAGGTAACAGTAAAATGAGACTGAGTTCTGCCTGTAATATCTACATACATCTGAGTAGAAAAGACCCCATGTCATCCTATCATAACTGCAACTAAGTGCAAGTAAAATCAGCTCTTTGTTGGGTAATCTTCCAAAACAACACCCATAAAATGATGTCAATAAAATGCAACTGAGATACAATCTGTAAGAAGATGACAAAACATTGTGGTATGTTAACAACTCCACATAGGGCAGTAGTTCTCATCTTTAAAGGAGGCTTTATCTTCAGAGGTGGACATTTATTACTTTCAACTCATGTGCATGATTCCAAATTTCAGGCCATCCAAATACTATGGCCTGAAGCAGCTGCTCTAGGAAATACTACGTCATGCTCCATGAAAATGAAAGTTACATTGAACTGGAAAGCCACTGCCAGCAGTGTGGCCTGAGTATGTCCAATGTTGGAAAAAAAAGCAAAGGGGAGGAGGGAATAAAAGAAAAAAAAAAAAGGCTTGTCACCATCCACTATCACATTAGTAGACCTTATCTCTTTTGCTGTGTTCATAAAGTAGAGAAAACAAAAAAAAAAAAAAAAACCAACAAAAACAAAGGACCATTTTACTATACAACAGGATGCTGAAATTATTTGCTAGAATACAGTATTTTCATTTTTTTTCAATTTTGATCAAGAACTCTGTACAGAAAGCTGAGGAAAGTCTATTGCGTATCAGTAAGATACACCTGCAAATTTTAATTCTAGATGTGTGCACACCATCTACAACAGACTTAATCAATTAAGCCTTGTGTCTTGAAGGGCCAACATGAAAAAGTATGTCAGCATACACGGTTTTTTGTTGTTATACCTCACTGCTCAATTAGAGATTAAATGAAACCTTGAGGTTGCTAAGCAGGTGGTTAGCAAGAGGAAATTGGTCTTGGTGTCCTTTTCCAGTATTTTTAGCTGTTGATACACCAGGGCTAACAAACATCATCCAGAATGTAAGCATCTCATGAAATTTCAAATGCATCCTTCACCTCAAACACAAGTCTTGATCTAGAAAGCATCATGAAAACATTACCAATTTGGATAATATCCACATCTTAAGACTTCAGGCTTTTTATGTACTAAGCAAAACAAAAAATGTTAAGGAAACCTTGTTAGTACAAACCACATACAAGAAAAAACACCTGTGGATTTAGGGATTAAACACAGAAGGAAAATTTACAAAGCTATAGCAGTTAAATATCACAACAGTTGCTTTCTCAGCACCTACTTACTGTCCATTGAGAAGTGTCTGATACGAACATGCTCACAAAAATAACTTCTCATATTGTGCAAAACTAGCTATAAAAATTGGTGTTAAGCTACAACATACAAGATAAAATGTGGCTTCTCAAGTCTGTATCTCAGTTCCAGCCTTTTAATTTTCTTTTGTAAAAGTTTCCTGAAGAACAGGCACTAAAGAATGAAAAAATATTTGCTTTGTAATCCCACAATCTAATGCATATTTAAGAGGGATAATAAATTAGATATCCCATATGGTCTAAAGCAATTATTTACTCCAGATCAGCAGAAATGTCATTCCAGAACAACACTGTTCTCCTCAAACTGTAAAAAAAAAAAAAAAAAAAAAAATCATTCTTCCTTTCTGTCTGTCTTTCTCAGAAGGCCTGGTAAATACTAGAACCATACTAGTCAAATATGTGACTGGCACTGATCTAGTCAAAACCGTGTCTCAGATATAATATTCACTATGAATGCCAGAGGATTAAAGAAATCCTGCCAGGATGTACAATCATTTGCCTCTCCTTGCATTCCCAAATAAATAGGACTATGGATCTAAGTGTCAAAAAAAAGGTATGAGAGCAATAAAGAACCATTTTTCCAGATCCACTCTAGTCAAGTATTTTCTGCTCAGAACTTCAATTACCACTACCTATGTGAATTCAAATAGAGCAGTAAAAATTTTCAGTCATCAGTGTTTTACTAGTGAAAACACCCACTGAAAAAACCCAAGAAAATAAAGCAGTCTTTTCAAGAAACCCTGCCACACCTTCATCTGGACCAGTACTAGCTTCTACTCTTTTCTCTTGCAGTTCAGTGTCTCTGGCTCTGATAGCACTAAATAGATGAGTTCATTTGAACCACTTCAAGTATCTTCAGAATCTTCCCTCAGTAGTCTCTGAGACAATATCTTCCTGAAGTCAAGAAAATTTATTCATGCCTACCCACAAGTCTCCTCTAAAAAACTTCTGAGTCTACTGGAAAATCCAAGTTAATTTGGGAGGAATAGAGCCCTCAGCTGTTCTGATCCTGAACATGAACTTCTAGTAAAGCAGCCTGAGTTAGTACCTACATAGAAGGAATGCTTGATAGTTACTTCAGTGGCTTGCTTTCTTTTCCTTCATAAATGACAAAGCAAAATGCATGTTCTGCACTGCTAGACAGCACACATGAAATTGAGAACTACTCACTACACCCACTAGAAGTAAAGAAACAAGAGGGAAAGCTAAGAGTACTGAATGCTACCAGAAGAAGTTGAGGAATATCAAATATCAGCAATGAAAATGAAGATATTTCAGGGTATATACCAAAGAAACTAGGAGACTAGGGAACTACATCTGCTGCAGTAAAGCTACAGATAGAAAGAATAAGGCCCTGTAGATTCTGGTTTCATTTGCTCAGACGTTCACAGACAATTTCTTAGGTTGGTATAATTGCATTTGAGTTTGCACTCAAATCAACATCACTGACTCTAAAGCTGTAGTCCTATAACAGACAGATCAGCAGGGTCAGAAAGAATAATTAGCAGTGGACCAACCAGAATAATCTGTTGTAGCCTTTATATTACACTCAGGAGAGTGGAGAGAAAGGACAACTGAAGTGTTTCATGGTTTCAAGTGTTTCCTGTTTCTATAGACAGGAAAAAAAACTTTAAAAATCAATCTTTGGTTCAAAAACCCCCTCAAAAGTCTAGTTCATTGTTCTAGATTGTTGCTATTAATAATGCCTAATGCTAACTGATCTACTTGTTGCTATAGGTAGAAATTTATATCAATGTTTTAACACAATGGTACCTTACTTTAAATATGATTAGCCTAGCACTTACATGATAAAACAAAATTTTATGTAATAGAAGCTGTAAGAAATAGAACTATTGTACTTAAATTACTAAGAACTTGAATCTTAATTTTGGCTTTTTTTTTTTTTTGTTAAAAACTCAAGAGGTGAGAAAGAACTAAAAATTGTTACCTGTGTTGCTCATGTAGTGATTCTACTTTGATAAGAAAGTCTTTGTTCTGCTCTGGTATGAAGTTGTAATTTGACAGGTATCCTGAGTGATGTACTGAAGCATTATAGTCTCCTAGTTGTGCTGTTAGGAAACAAGAAACACAAAAGTTTTCTTGGTTAGTTGATTATTACTTACAAGGAATTCCTTCTCCTCATTAAAACATGTACACATGTGGGGAGATGCAAGAATTATGAATTACTTCCCAACAGACAGGCAATGTAGAACACAGGGAATCTCACACCATGAGCAAAAACAATTTTTTTTTCCTTTCAAAATACACTTACCATAGCTATAACCTCAGGCACTGAATGACTCAGTACTTTATTTAATTTTGCATCACAGCCTGTACCACCACCAGTCAGGCATTACAGCCCACATTGACAGAGGCATGCAGTACTGTTACCACTAGAGAAAACCAAATTGTTTTGGTATGAGACAGCACATGAAATCAATTGGATATAGATTTATTGACCATAACATATTACAAGTCTTCAACAAGATCTGCCACTTAGAAAGCATCTGCCCTCGAGTCAGGTAAAAATTGTTCAAACGACCAACTGTGGCACTGTGCTAACAATTCAATTGTTAATATTGCCTCAGCTGAACACAAGTTACCTAAAGCATGACAAGTAACTGCTGATTTACCTATGATGCTACAAGCTGCTACTGAAAGTACATGTTTACAGCCAATGAACTAAATGAAAAATCTTAACAATATCTCTGAAAGTTTATCCATCAGAAATTATACTGACTGGTAGATATAGTTACATTGTTATGAGATAAAAGCTAATTCTTATCCACAGTTGAAGGTATTCAGGAAAAAGAAATGAAAGCATAAATGACCATAAGTTTATAGGCTCAGTCTATGCAAGTCTCCTCTAAATACTAGGTCAGCATAACAATAACCTAAAAGACATATAAAAACCTTTTAGTTGTTTAGTTGACACAATGTTTGGGGCAGCAGGGAGGCTATTTCCCTATTTTCAACTTGCCTATTTCCCTAGTTTCAACTAAGCAAGTAATTCAAACCCCATATTTCATGAAATCTGTGTTTTGAAGAAATTAAACCCCATAAATGAAGATAACTATAAGCAGATCACTAAACTGCTTTTTCCCTAAGGAGCATGAAATAATTATTATGAAGCAAATTGTGTAAATTATGTAAATTAACACAAAAGAAAAACTATTTGTTTGAACAATTCAGCGAAGAATCCCCCTCAAATCAAAGCTACTGAATGTATTTTTTAGGAACTGTTGTTTTCCAGAAAACAAAAAGTTTAAAAGAATGATTTAAATTATTCAGGTTGGTGTGGGGCAGGAAACTGTGCAGCTCCAAACCAATTTACAGCTACAATAACTACTGGAGTTTCTGTAATGCAGGCAACAACTAATACTTGTTAACTGCATTTCAAAAAGCCTGATTTCTATAGCCTAGAAAGTGGAACCACTGTGATACAAAACAACTCCCAGGCAAATGCAGTCAGAAGCTACTATGGTTGTACACTTAATTGTCTGTATCAAAGGAAATATTTAAATAAAACAGAAATTGGAATTATAAACAATAAGTCATATATTTTGAATGCAGATGTTCCTGCAATGCCCAGCTCTTTCTTTTTTAAAGGTAGCCTGAATTTTAAATTGATTAACAAAATAGCCCTAAGAAGATTAAATATTTACCATTACAACCCAAACACATATTTGAACACTTCTGTCAAGATATCTCTGAAGAAGGAAAAAGGCAAACAAACCCCAAGACAGAAGATCCAGAAGTATAACAAGAAATGGAAATAATTTTTAGGACTCTATTAACAAATGCCCAAGTCTCTGCCAAGTCTAAGGTAATAACAATAAACCCAAAAAATACTAATTCTTTTTTTTTTTTTAAACAAACTAGGTATGTTACATAAAACACACCATTTCACTGACAACAATAATTGACTGAAGAATTTTTACTTTATTAGCCATTAACAGAACCCATCTTTTCTATGAAACACAGTCTGTGCTTTCAAGGTTTGTTGCAGCCAGCTTGAATGACATTCTCGTCAATGGGAAGAGACCAGATTGCCAGGAATAAGACACCATCATTGTCTGCTTCCATTTATTTGTGTTATGCAAAAACATTTTTTACTGTAGTTTTACCTTCTCTAAAGAGGGCAACTGCCAACTGCTCTTCCTTCATGCATTATGAGGTAGTCTTCGTGCTCATCTTCCAAATATGGAGGTTGTTCTGGTCTTTTTTCCTCTTCCTCCTAGCTACCTGAGGTCATGTCAACAAGGGGAGCAATTTAGAACACTACTTGCTTCTTCAGCTCCCCAGCCAACTGTCACAGTTGAAGAGAAACTATAAATGCTGATTAGTAGATGTCTTGGAAGACTAATGATCTTGTTGAGGATTTAATTATCCAAGCAGGAAAAAAAAAATCATTTAAAACATATCAAGACTCCAGGAAGAAGAAAAACCTGTGAGGTTTCTACTTCTTTACTGAATTTCTCCAGAAGAAAGCAGAGACCTATTTCTAACCTGAGTTTCAACTGACATAGCTTCTGCAGTGATCACAGGAGCCAGTAAATACTGACTCAATGAGGATACAAATATGGTAACAAAAAACCCAAACCAAACCAACAAACAGAAACACCCCAAACCCAAAAAGGTATTAGTTTAACCTTTCTCCATTACAGCCAACTGCTGCTCTTTTATTTGAATATCAGACTCTTGAATTTTAGAGCTCTACACCAAAGTAGTAGTTTTACAAGCTCTCAATAGAGTAATAAGAATTTATAAATGCTTGAAAGAAGAAATAAAAACCTTAGATCACATACGTTTATACATGATATGAACTGCCTATACCTTACTGAAGCCTAAACAAGCCCTCTTCAAACTTTGTAAAAAGAATTTGTTCATTTACAACAATGTAGTGGATATATATATCTTTGTCTCTTTGTCCTGGCAGTAAAAAGAACTTCTGTGCAGGAAAGCAATGAAGAAAGGACTAGTCAAAATGAAGAAAAAAGAACTTAGATTTGGGTACAGAGGAAGGGAAGAAGTGTTTGTGCAGCACTCAGATTTCAATAGGAATTCCATGGGTACACATGCATCTTCCCTAGAAAGAGAAGCTCAAACACCAGCTTTTAAAAAAGAGGGGAAAAAAAATTAAAAAAAAGGAGAGCATTATAAAGGGAAGACCTGATACATATGGAAACAAACATATGCCAAAAATTATTACACTAATTATTGAGGCTTCATTTACTCAATGGTTTCTTTAAAGAAACCATTGGTCAGTCAGCAGATGGACAGAGAGACGGACAACAAACTTCAGCGCTGGAAATGCAAAACTACCCTGGAAAGACCCTGAGCTACCTGATCTGACTGAAGAAGCCCCTTCCAAACTAAATTTGCCTGTTATTTTTGACATCCAAGTTTCCTGCTGCACAACCAAGTTAATTACTTGCTGGGCTACAGTTTTAGAATTTAACGTCCTTGTTGCTTTTGAAAGCTAACAGTACCAAAATACCACCGTTTCAAACTGGCCCAATTTCCACATGCAGCCCCAGAAAACAGTAGAAAAAATAAGCCTTTAGGCTTTGAATAACTTAAAGTGTGACCAATTCTTTTCTTCCCCTCTATGTGATATCCTTCAAGCTACAGAAGGCAAGTTGGTCTCCAGTTGTACCGTTTGCTTGAAAACAATTACCAAAACAAACCCCCTGCATACAAAGTAATAACACCAGAACCTATTTCTGCATATGGGCATTCCAAGTAACTACTGGTGTCAGGAGGCAAATGTATGAATAGCTCATTGGATAAGCATGATGAGAAATCACTTATAGATAACATCTGCAATTTGGTCCAAAGGAATGCCTACAACAGCTAGTCCTTGAAAACAAGTTTAACACCAACTTTCTGAAGACCTGAGAAGTATACCAGAGAAAAAAAACACCACCAAAACAAATTAACAAAAACCCACAACAAACAACCCAAGTATTTCCACATTGTATTTCTAACTCTTTCCAAAGTTGAATATTTTAGGTGACATACATAAAGCACAAAAATGAACTGAGTTACATGCTTCTAAAATAGGATAATCACATAAGCAGATCAGGTTCCCACTGGAACAGAAAATAAACCATAGGACAAGTCTAGCACACAAATTATATAATTAGTTTAACTTTTATCAATGAGTGAATATCCTCAGGTATAAAATTACAATCCAGGATTAAAATAGTTAGGGTCATATGACTGGCCTCTTGGTTAGTATACCAATCATGACTGATGTGCTAAGAGGAAAGTGAAATACAATATGGCTATATAATATGGCTAATGATAAATTTATCTTCAGATGTACAGTGAAGTACAAAAAAAAAAATCTGTACAGTTCAATCAGTTTAGACATTTTTAAGTGGTCTGTTCTTGGCACAAATAGAGAACAGAAGATGAAGCACTGCACAGCATAAACCAAAGCAGTTATGGTTCCTCAACAGTAACTATAAAGTATTCATGAATGAAAATGCTTCTGGAGTCAGAAAATAACCCACTACAGCACAATTCCATTTTAAAGAATCAACAGGAAAATATCTACATTATTACTAAAAAGGAGCATTGAAATGAGCAAAATCCACGTAAAGACACTAAAATGTTATTGGCAGACTCCAAAAAGGACTCAAACCCTCATCACACCATGTGGGCACTGACAGAAAGAAAACTATTTCAGCAAGAGGAATCTGTATTCAAATAAGGACAAGAACATGAACTAACCCACTCCATCACTAAGTAAGCATGATATCTCTACTGGACAATCAGAACTAGCTACCATGTGGATAAAACTAACTCGTTAAAAGATAGTAACACCTCACACTCAAGAGACCTTAAAAATTGATTCAGTCTATAGATGACTGTAAATAGCTGCTTATGACAGCTGGTCACTTTCAGTAAGACAGAATGAGAAATTAGGCACTAATTAAACCAGAGGAGGATTTGTAGAAAGAAGAAAATGCCAACTATGCATAGACAATGGTTGTCTCCAGGTTAGCTATTACCATTTCAGAATGAAAAATTACTCAGTTATTGCAATTGCAGCTCAAACCCAACAGTTAAGTAACAATACCAAAGGGAAAAAAAATTGCACAAACCCCCTCCCCTGAATCAGAAAATGTAACTTGTACTAAAGGCTAATTCTGCATCTCAGACACAACATGTACTTCAGAAACCATGCAGTCACAATCAGGAAAAGTACAGAGAAAAGCAAAGCGTAATCCAAAGTACAAAGTATATTAATTTTTTCAAAGCTACAAGGATATAAGGCTTAAGGGAATAGTTATCAGTACTTTCTAAACGTTAAGAAGCTTTGCAGAACTAATGCATCTTAAAACTACTCTAATCTTCTGTCATTTGAGTTGTTGTATTCACCACTACTCTTTATCGTAACACTGTAGTACATGAACCTTGACCTTGAGTTATGTTACGATAAAAGATACTTAATAAGTTCATCCACCTTACAAACATGAAAGGACAGTACCAAGTCTACAAGACACTGTACAGAGTCAGCTCACTCACTGAATCATAGAACAGTAAGAGCTGGAAGGGACCCCTCCAGCCATTGAGTTCAACTCCCTTGCCAAAGCAGGATCACCTAGGGCAGGTCACAGAGGAATGCATCCCAACAGCTCATGAGAAGTCTCCAGAGAAGCAGACTCCACAATCTCTCTGGGCAGCCTGTTCCAGGGCTCTGTCATCCTCAGAGTAAAGAAGCTTTTCCTTCACACTGAGGTGAAACTTCCTGTGCTCCAATTTGTATCCATTGCCCCTTGCCCAATCCCAGGACACCAGTGAAAAGGGACTAATACCTTCTTGACAATCACCCTTCAGATATTTGTAAACACTAATAAGTGCTCCTCACAGTCTGCTCTTTTCCCAACTAAACAGCCCCAGGCCTCTCAGCCTTTCCTCACCAGAAAGATGTCCAGTCCTTTAACCATCCTCATAGCTCTCTGTTGGACACTTTTTAGTATATCCTTGCCCCTCTTGAACTGGGGAGCCCAGAACTGGACACAGTACTCCAGATGTGGTCACACCAGGGAAGAGCAGATGGGGAGGAGAACCTCCTTGACCTGTTGTGTTGCCTAGTACAGTTGCAAATTATAACTAAGGAAGAACAGTTCAAAACAGCTACAGAGCTGCTACAGGTAAACTACCAGGACAGATCTCAGAAGATCTGTTGTAGAGAGAGATGAAGCTCAAGAGCAGCAGCGAACCAAGTGGATGAAAATGGGTGTGTATTTCAATTAATCCCTCCAATCAGATTCTTGCATTGCGAGTTTCATCACCACCACACAGATAAAACTCTGGTACTGCTGATGACAGGTACTGCAAGAAATGATAAAAGGTACCTGTGGGTGAACAGCATCGTTGCAGGCTTCAGAAGAACAGATGGGATAGGCACACAATCCTCAGACTGCCAAACACATTCCAAAATTCCATTTATTCATCAAGTCTGACTTTGCTTCTAAGGAATAAGGGCTAGAGGTGCTCTGTAGAGTAGCAGGAACCTGACTGACATGCCAGTGAATCTCACAGCTTACGTGATATCCTTCACTTCAAAAAAGCATAGGCAGGGAGCACACACAGAAAATAAAACCCAAATGCTAGCTATGCAAAGAGGCAGATCTCTGTAAAGTAGAAAGTCTCAGGTTTCAATGTTAAGTTCTGTAAGAAGAGAGAGGGACAAAACAAAGACAAGTTAGATGAGTCAGGCAAAAAGGAATTTGATCGGGGAATTATGTGTGGCAACTCTCACAGTGGAGCTACTGCTGATGCCCCTCTAAACCTTAGAGTTCACCTCCTCCTCTGGGATCTCAGCCTTCTCTCATTCCCAAAACTCTAACAATCTGTCTTCTTTCTAGTTCTCAAGAGACTTGCTCAGCTTTCCTCTAATCCTCAACCTCACCAGCCTTCCTGTTCTTACAAAAAGTCAAAACCCATTTGAATCCAAATCAACCAGTCAACCTCTTCCTGAAACAACACCAAAGATAGATAGCAGCATGCTAGAGAAACCTCCTCATTCTCTAAGCAGAGCTGAGAGAGGAAAAATATCACAGGAGATAAGAGAAGTATCCCAGTCGTAATAAATCACTGATGCTCAGGAAAAAGAAAGCTTAGAAGTATTCATAGTATCTTTTATTGGCTTTGTTGCTGTGCTTTAGATTCAAGTCTCAAACCAGCAGAAGATTTACGCACATAAGAACATATTCCCACCAAACCCATGGGGCTTCTCACGTACCAATATATTGTAAGCCATTTAAACACTGTTCTGGAAATGTAAACTTACTAAAAAAAAAAAAAAACTACCAAACAAGTGGTGCAAAATCTTCTTTGTGACATTTGAAATACAGAAGTAATACACACTCTGCATAGATCCTTTATTTAATTTTATAGTCTGTAAAACAATCCCATATTACCATAGTAAAACCCAAGACACATCATTTATGGCTAGATTATCTGTTTTTCCAGTACAAGAATATCCTTCCAGTTTACCAATTTCAAAATTGTTTAATATGCACCTGAAGGTTCTCCTTAAAAAAATTATTTTAATCTCCATTGGTCATTTCTGTCAGGAAGCACATTTACTGATAATAAACTACCAACTTATTCTTTCAAGTTGCTACTCAGCTTCAGCTGTGTTTAGAGTCAAGTGCAGTCACATGCCATTTGGTATTATTTAGTATTCACAGTATTCACACCCACTTGTATTCCCCTGTAACTTAGCACCACCAGATAACACAAGGTGTGCCACAACGGCACACAGGAACATGTGAGAGCTTTACTTTAGAACAGCAGAGCTGAACCCAGACACCTGTGCGAAGGGAAAGGAGTAGAAGCAGCACCACAGACATCACCACCATGGTCTCTCTGCAAAACTCAAAGCCTGTGAGTGTCAATCATACAACTGTCACGTGAAAACTGCAGTTAAAAAGCAAGAACCACCAAACACCAGACTTCATGTGCAATGAAAGACACATACCTCAACCCTCGCACTAGTGACAACTACTCCACCTTTTAAATAAATGACTGGAAGATTGTCACACAATGATTTCCCCTCCTGCATACAAGGCAAGTTACTGAAGCATAAAGCAGCCTGAAAATAACCTCAAAACATTTCTGCAGACCCTTCCAGCCATTCCGTAAAGAAATAGGATAAATATGGATCACCAAAATAATTACACAATGATTTTTGTATGCTTGCCCTTGACAATAATTTTTTACAAATATACAAATTCCCAACAAACTCTCAACCTGTTTTTCTGTTTGTTTAATGAGCAAGGTCTTCCTCTGGCTGTTTTTCATTATCTGTTTAGAATGCCCATCAGGCTCCATTCTGGTTTGCCTGCAGAATATATTTTTCTAATATCACCCTTAATGGTTTCTTTTGCCAGCTGCAGGCACATGAGAATGAGATACATTCTTCTCCATTGTCACCTTCAATGTATTACAAAGTTCCAAGCAGTTTTACAAACCTAACAAATCAAATTTTCTGAATAAAACTTTAAATAAGAATACAGTTTCTTAATCATGAGTTTACCTTCCCCATGACTGTTCTCTAGAAGATCTATTTCCCTAGAATGCTCTTGCACAGTTATTGTAACACACAGCAAGTTTAATTATCTTGTTTCCAATGACAATGAAAAGCTACTTTTTTGTCAGCAGTACAAACACATAAATAAGAAAAATGTTATTCTTGTATTAACTTCCTTTTTTTGACAGATCTAACAAGCACACTTTTTCCATTTATAGTGTCTGAAGGCTGCTTTAATAACATGCACCTTCTTTACAATGCATCACCAGTAGCATTTTGAACATTCCACAGCAATAGATTAGGAAAGACAATTTTCCTTATTTTTCAGTGCCAAGTATCAGAGAGGGTAGTTTGTCAAGTATGTTAACAAAATAACAATTGTTATTACTTACATTGTACTGCATATGATGCCAAGACCACAGCAGAATTAATTGGGCATGACAACCTGGAAAGAAAAGAAAATATTTTTATTTGAACATAGACTACATCGATGTATTGTTAACAATGTCTCTGCAATTAGTTCAGTGCATAAAGACTCAAAGAGTAAAGTTAGTTGTTGTGTAATTGCTTCTTAAGTGAATGTGGTGGGCTGAAAATTCACCCCTCCCCATAAAATTGTCAGACCTGATCAGTTAGAAAGCAAATGAAGCTGCATTTACAAACAAAACTACAAGCTAGAAATTAAATGCAATGAATATGTACAAAATATACAACATTTACATACATATACAATTTATAAACAGCAGAACCACCCCTCTGGACAAACCAGAGGGCAACTAATAGTTTCCCCTGCCTTGTTCCCTTCTCTTCCCTGAAATTAAATAGTCATAAAATGACATGCTGATATTCTTGCTGGATACTTAATTGGGAAAGCAAAAGGAGAAGGGATGTTTATGGGGATTTTTATATGTTTATATGTTTATTTTAAGAGCTGCAGTCCTGAGTACTGAGAAGTAGACAGAAACACTAAAATTAGCTAAATGCCTAGGGGCTAAGAGAGTTCAGATCTCATAACCAAAACTAACTCCACAGAAGAAAAAAGCCAAGCTACACGTGGCAGCAAATACTTGAATCACCTCTTTTCTTCTATTTTTAAAACTGTATGAACAACAGCAGAATCTCAAGTAAAGGAACCACTGGGTAAATGCTCACCATATGTGGAATGTAGCCCTGAAATAATGAGAAGTACCTTTATGAACTGCCCTTTGCTACTCACTCCTGGGTACAGCACTGGAAGTGGATCTCCCTGTTTGGAATACCATGCCTGGCACACCATGCTTTGTGCAAAGACCTCTCAGGCTGACCTTTTACCTGCAGACACATAACATCTCCTACAGCTCATTCACAACAGACTGCTGACCTGTTCTTACTGAACTGAGCTATGTCAAAATTTGCAACATTTCTTAGCAATTTACTTCTCTTTTACAGCAATATTTCGTAAGCTACATTTTTCATTGCGAGGATACCCTCAGAAAAAGTTTTGGTTGTTCTGGGGGAATTTTGTTGGTATTTTTTGGGGTTTTTTTCATGTTTTGTTTTTGTCTGCTTGGTGGTTATTATTTTTATTATTATTATTATTATTATTTTATGTTTGTTTATTGGGGAGGGTTTAGGGTTTTTTTCCCTTTGCATTTTTGTTTAGTTTAGAGGGGGCTTGTGGAAGCTTGTGGGTTTTTACTTGTTGTGGGGTTCTTTGGTGGGTTTTTTCCTTGTTGGGGTTTTTTGGTGGTTATTTTTTTAGAAAAAATAATTATAGAGAAATTGGAAAGTGTTCTTATTACCTTCCTTCTGCAATATCAGTCTTCAACTGCAAGAAGAATAAGTGCCTAGGAAAGATTTAAAAAAAAAAAAAAACAAAACACAAACACATACATTTATTTTCACATTTAAAAGGTACAGGTTAAATAGTTACATGGATTAGTTTTATTTTATTAGATTTCCCAGAAAACTATACAAACAGATGAGAAAAGCTTAATAGCATTTGCAGACATGCAATCATTCATCCACTCACTTGCACAAGTTTTAAATACCTCAGGCAGTCTGTACTACAACTCCAGGACCACAGTATTAATGCCACCACAATTAATGTGACAAAAAAACCACACCAGCACAGAACTGGTCTCTCTTTCTCCCAGGAATCATCCTGGATCTAACTTTAAAAAACCCAAACCAAAACCAAAATACAAAACTCAAACCAAAGCAAACAACAAAAATCCCCAACCTAAACAAACAAAAACCCCACAACAGACATTTGCACACCTCTGCCCTCCCTCCTCACCCCCTCCCAAAATACCAACCCCAAACCAAACCCTGATAGTCTATCTTGGAACTACTCAATGGAGGATAAGACACTCCTTAAGTAACATATGCTGAGAAAAAGCTTTTACACAATTCTCCAACAGCAGCTCAGTTTTGTTTTTATTAGTATGACTGACCATATTACTTAGAGTGATATGTGAAGAATCAACAGCAGGTCTTTGAATAATTTCAGTTTAAAACTGAAGAACAGCTTTTGCAAGTGCATGGCCAGCAAAAATCAAAACAGGTTAATAGCTAAATTGTGTCAAGTCACTGAAACTACAACCATTGAAAAATGCTACAAAATGTCAGGATTAACGGGTGCTGTGGATTCTGAGCTCCAAATTATGTGAACAAAATAAAATATTCAGTTAAAGCTTTGTCGCCAGTTAATTGAAAATTGCTTATAAGTCACCTACCCTACCCCTATAAAAACTCAGAATCTGGTTAAAGAAGAAAATTTTGAAGTTCTACCATAAACTGAAGTGTAACAGATCTTTACATGTTCCAAGAAATGGGCCAACTAGAAAACAAGAACTGTTATCTGTTCTTTTCAAAACAAAAAAAGCCCTCCACCCTCCCACACCCTGGACATTAAATCTACTCCACATGTTCAAAACTGACTCAGTATTGATACGAAACTTCTAATACAGATTTAGGACATGCAGTCAGATTAACCATTGAACTTCCCTTTTTTAATCAATGCTTTTGCTTAATTAAGGGATCCAGAAAAAAAGCATTAGGAAAGTACTTAAAACAAGGAAGGGCTCAAAAATTAGAAAAGAACCCAAGGTATAAATAAACCAACCGCTACCTTTGTACTTACACCCCAGCTGCATTTTGGGGTTGTAGGCTGTGTATAGCAGAAACCATTCACTATGAGCACTGCAGCAAGCTGTCAATTCCAAACATATTTAATACAAAGAGCTATATAAAGTTATCTACCTAATAAACCATAGTTTGCCAAGCTGTGGAGATGGGAAAAGAGGACATTACATGTTCTTAGTTCACAGAAGCAATTATCAAACAAGTTACCTGGTTTGCTCTTGTTGAAGAGTGTTAGGATCAGGTATAAAAAACCTTACGCGAAAATGAAGGGTGCAGGGAAAACCTCCTGCAATATTTCAGAAGAGCAAATAATTTCGTTTAAAAAAAGAAAAAGACCAAGGTTATTCTTTCTATATTTACAGAAAAATTACAGGAACAAGTACACAGAAATTTCAAGCATTTTTCTCATGGAACTAAAAGAAATCACAAGAAGTCTCTCCTGATTCCCAACACCAACTGTAAGAATAAAATTCTCTCAGGTATTTTGATGCTTTCACTTAAAGTACTTTGTAGGTGCTACTTTACTTTAAAAGGCATTATTTAGTTATCTTTACCCCACAGATAAAATAGAAAAAAGGCAGAAAATATATTGGAACATCTCAACTGGGATAATGGTTGATTCTATCTTAAATGCAAAACCAACAAATGAACAGAAGTTCACCATGTTAACTTCATCTATTCTTATTTCAATTCATGCTCAATCTGCAGCACATGGTTGAAATAAGAGAGCTGAAAAACAGCTCAAGTTTCACATCACAAATTGGGACTCAGTGTCACTTGGACCACATGGGGCCATGTTGGCCAGTCTGTCCTTCTTGGTAAGTATTTGGTGTTACCCAAAGCTGTTTATGAACAAGACCTACTATGCAGGCACCTGGAAGCATGTGGTATTGGTTTTTAATACAAACAAGCATAAACCTTTTATTTTTTTCTTATTCTGCTCGAGACAAGAAATTGCCAGACTCTATACATGAAACAGGATCCACCCACTTCCCTCAATCAAAATCCCTCTTCTTTATCACCCCTATCAGGGGGAATTTACTGGCACCATGATCTGACTACTGTTTTGACAGACAACACTGGTCAGAAGCCAGGTTTAGATGCTATTTCAGCATCAAAGCTAGTGACCTGTGAGGTCTAACTAGCACTCAGGTAGCAGTAAGAAATTTAGAAAGCTTGGCTGAAAAGACTGGCAGGCATAAGACTTGCTTTTAAAGAAAATCTGCCATCTGGATGTGCTAATTTACAAGAGCTGTATTTATTCTAGTCATAGGAGCACAGAGAAGCAGGATTACACAGCCATGACCAAGATATCAAAAATAAATCTTACCTTTTAATTGTTTTCTAATAGGTTTGTTGGGTTCAAGCCATCGCTGTGAAATGAAAAACTATTAGATGGATTAACAATATTTGCAGACAAGTACTGTTTATCTATGTGTGTGTGCATGTAATGTATACATATGTTTTCCTGCACACACATTTACCATTGACTATACTTACAGGTGAATCTACTGAAGTCTCGTTTTGCTGTAAACCAAAATACTCCTTCTCCATCACACCCAACTGGTTATAGGTCAGATCCAACAAAATCTGTCCAGTGTCTTGTTTCTGAAAACAAGAACATTTCAGAAGTGAATTACTGGCAACACTAACACATTTTAAGATACAATTAATTGAAATAAATGCTTTCAAAAGAAAGAAAAAAGTAAGTCATGATTAGAAGTAACTACTACTTCATTGGCTCTGTTTCTCAGCAATTAGAACTTTGGTAAAAGTATGTTTTGGGTTTTTTTGTTTGTTTGTTTTAAGAGGCTTCTTTCAAAAATACATTAGGCATGTCAAATTTCATAGTATGAACTGACATGAACTCAAGCCCTTCAGGTCAGTCCAGTAATTTAATTTTAAACAGACAACTTTTCCTTGACCACAGTCTGGAGGAACAATGCCTTTCTCTAGAGCTGTAGCCTGCAAAGGTGGTTTACAGCCACATGGGGCTGCTCTGGCCCCTGCTGTCACCACCAAAGCAGCTCACCCTTTCTGTGCCAGCTGCGAAAAGGCTGTATGCATTTCGGGGGGAGGGGGAGGAAGGGGGGAAGTTGGAGGATGCTGAGCTCCAGCCATAAGATCCTGTATTTCGTTTTCAACTTCCACCTGCTCCTCAGTTGCCGTTCAAGCACTCTGCTTTCTGTTTAGATGTTTCTGAAGATAAATATCACAGAACCAGTGTAGTTGGGAATTGCACTGGAAGCAGAGTTCTAGAAGCATATGCATGGTATAATTTTCCCCAAGCCATGCCATGCCATGCCATCGTGGAAAGCAGATTAACCAACTACTGCCAAGGGGCACTGCGAATCAATTCTATTAAAGAAATCTAACTGCAAAAAGAAACAAACAAAAAGCCCTCAACAATATTGCAATCCTAATTATGCTAATACATAACAAATAGCTTGCAAAACTGTATGGGATTTTAGGTCTAGAATTTATAAATAAAATTATTACTGGACAGAACAAAAAGCAGTCTGATTTGCTTGGTACCTTGTCTATTCAAATAAATCACAGCATGAGAACAACTACATTTTTGTGGATGGCCCCTCTTACTCAGTGCATAAGAGTGCTCACTTAAGTCAACAGCACAATATCATATTCAGTTCTTTGTCTAGACCTTGTTTATGGTTAACATCATACAACATTACACTTCTGCTCAGAAGACAGATATTTTAATTTTTTATCTTTTTTTTTTTAAACAGGGTACCATGCTGTTGCAGTTGAGTGCTTTAATTAGCAACATATTCCATAGTTCTCCCTTATGCCACTCTTCTTATTACAAAGATGGGAAAAGAAGAACAAAGATTCAAGCAAAAGACACCCACCTGGCTACCATATATATTTTTTTAATATCCAGCAGTTCCTACTGCTAGAGCAGAACACCTCAGTGTTTCAAGATCAGGCCTCCTGTGAAAAGCTGTGCCAATTTTTCTGGAGCAAAGTTGCATATGAAGAAAGCAACAAGGGCAACACTTCATTGTCTTATGTATGAAACTACTCTTTCCCTTCCAACAATCTGTCACCTTGTTTAACTCTCACAACAAACAGTTGAAGTCCCACAACAAATGTGAGCCTGCTTGGGCCTGTAAGTCTGTGAGCCATCAAAAGCAGCAGCACTGTCCCCTCCTTCCTCTACAGATGCACAGGAATTCCTGCTCCACTCCTTCTGAAACAGGCTACTGCTCCTTTGGATGCTAAAACAACAGTACTGATTAAACTCATTTTTTTTCCTCAAATAGCATAGATCCAGCTTAGAAACGGAAATCTCAGCAACAGGCAAGGACCAGGTGACCAAGCATTCCTCACCACACAAAGCCAGGCTATAGTGCATCCATCAGGCATCTCTGTTCTGCACCACCCATGAGGTAGGCTCTGCTATGAAGACTGAGATTTGTTGTCAGAGATTATCCATATGTGTACACAAGAGGGCCCTATGAAAACAGCAGACCTTAACCCTCTGAAATAATGGGCATTTCCTGATGTGAATTGTAAATATTGTGTGTCTTTCTATACATGCAATATTCATTTCCCCAGGGCTGTGTTTTCACAAGCAGAATGTTAAAACACTTCCAAGTGACATCACGTAACACCTGCATGACTCCAAAGGACATCTGCACATCTATGGTGGGTACTTCTGACACAAGCTAAATGAGCAACTGAAGTTACACTGTGACCAAAAGCTGTAATTACAGGGGATGAGACATACACTTTACTTAATAATGAAATCGTTCAGGCATCTCAAATTTAATTAAAAATATCCCCCCATAGTGAGGAAAAGAATCTGAATTTCAACACTCCTGACTTCCTTCATTCTCTTCTTTTGGCTACAGCATTATCTCCTCATTCCCTTCTCATGCTTCTGGTCCTTCACCCTAATTCAGATGCCTTCACCTTCATTGACCAGTCATTATTCTGAACTATCACAAGCTTTGCATCAGCCACCTTACAACTACACACTATTCACCTCCATTTAAATCTGCCTTGAAACATGTTTAATCTCATTTGGGAGAAGGAAAAAAGAAAAAAAACAACAAAATTAAAGCAGTCATAACTAATACTTACTACATGCTGCCTGTGTCACAACAATTTCCTGCTATATTTAGGGAATTTAGATTATTCAAGTTTAATTTCTAGTAAGCTACATGACTTTGAAGAAAACAAGTCCCTTCACTATATTTAATGGCAAGTACTGCCTAGAAGCTGAGGTGATCAACTCACCATCCTAAGTACTGCATAAATACAAGTGAAACCTTAGTTCTTTGGAGTGGAAAGGTAAACATGCAAGTAATCCTTTCCAGTTTGTTAACTTCTAGAGGGTAAAGGGTACAAAGGGACACATTAAGCAGACAGTGCAACACATGGTACATCTCCCCTGTCCCTCTCTCAGCAAGAGCTCTACCCCCACTTTCTGGCAATGATAATCTCACACCTAAGCACCACCTAAGCTTTTACAAATTCAGTCTTACCTCAGACTTACATACCCATTGCCCCTCATGTGCTGCTTGAGGTCATCCCTTCCTAATTTAGTCTGTAACAGTCACCCACCCCCAAATCTCCTGTGCCTTTTGGTCCCAATATGCCCATGAGATTGAAAAAAAGCACTACACTTTCTTTTAATTTCTAGACTGATTTTACACACAGATAGTTTACTTGCTCTTCTGCAAACTCCATCCTTTTTCTCTTCCTGGAAATTACTTACTCACCTGATGCTTTCATTCAGGGCATGCAAGATTTTGTTTAGCTAGAACAAACAGCCTGTTCTTTCCTTGAGTCCAGACTTCTGCAGAGTATCCTAATTGTGCTTTCCAGGCCTGCCTGACTGGAACTCCCCTTTTTTCTCTGTAAGTATCCAGAATCCACACATGACATTCCTTGGAGGGTGACCTCAATGCCAAGACTAACACTTAATACTTCCTTGACTTAACTGAAGATTCCTGCCTGATGTGTAATAGTGCTCACCTTGTTCAGAACAGTAACACTTGAGCAGCTCAGCCTGAAAACTACCAGTGTTCTCCTCCTCTATTGTTTGCAACTGAAAATTGAGCTTACAAAACACATTACCTCATCTTAGGAAAACTATTAGTTTACACTACTGATTTTCTTCACTGCAATTACTCCTTGTTCAAGATAACCTGCTAACCTGCTACCTCATTCTTTTTTATTTATTGTTAATAATGCCTCAAATCTTACATTATTTACTAAAAATATATATATATATAAAATCAACAGCAACATGTTAATGAAATCTGACAGCTGAAAACTCTACTAATGTCCTTTTCAGCAAGAGCTACTGTTACCTCCTGAGCTAACTCCTTGCCCATGCCATAACTCTTTGAGATTCCACACACTCCAGTGCTGCTTTTTCCTTCATAAAGGTTGTACAAAATATTTACCCAAGCCCACAGAGTTTTGACCCACTGCTTTTCTTCTGCCTCAAAAAAATATTTAAAACAAATGCATACACGAGGTTAGTCATTCCAGTTCTAACTCTGGAAAAACCTCCCCTCCACTAACTCATTTCTTCAGCATTTATTATGAAGTCAGGCCTCACAAAAATCTAAAGCTAACAAGCTTGACGTAGATCATATCACTTTCTTTCTGTCCTCAAAGGCATCATCAAATTCACAGAATCACAGAATCAAGAAGGCTGGAAAAGACCTCAAGGATCATCAAAGTCCAACCTGACACCCAAGACCTCATGACTACTAAACCATGGCACCAAGTGCCACATCCAATCCCCTCTTGAACACTTCCAGGGATGGTGACTCCACCACCTCCCTGGGCAGCACATTCCAATGGCTAACAACTCTCTCCGTGAAGAACTTTCTCCTCACCTCCAGCCTAAACCTCCCCTGGTGCAGCTTGAGACTGTGTCCTCTTGTTCTGGTGCTGGTTGCCTGGGAGAAGAGACCAACCCCCACCTGGCTACAACCTCCCTTCAGGCAGTTGTAGACAGCAATGAAGTCAGCCCTGAGCCTCCTCTTCTCCAGGCTAAACAATCCCAGCTCCCTCAGCCTCTCTCCATGCTGTCAATTATTGCTTCTAGACTGCTGTGCCTCCATGTACAACTAAGTATTTGTCGAACAGCTAGTTGCTCTTTTCACATGCAGTGACACAGATAACAAGCAACAAAACATAAATATTTTCAAACACTATCCAGCAGGAAAACTTAGTGACAAAGATCCAATAATTCTGCCTCGTTGCATTTTGCAGATATAAAACTTACCCCCACAAACCCCACAAGCCTTTAAGACTTGTATCTCTGCCTATCATTTTAAATATACCAACAGTAAGTGTTAATTCTAACAATCACCTTCCTTCTCAAACCTTAACTGAGATGGTAGGGAAGGAAAAAGCATTCCTTAAGATTTGAAATTCAAGTCATGCAACTCTTCTTATTATTACTACCTATTCATTTTATTTCTAGAAGGAAACCCTATTACCAAGGGCCAACTACCCGAAAAGCAAAAGTCTCAAGATACCAGCATCATCTCAGAAAGACAGGGCAATGTGGAAGTGATCTGACACTGTAAATTTTCTCTCTCACAGAAGTTAGTTAGCTGGAAATTGAGAGACATCCCAAGTGATCACACCTGGCAAATAAGTCAAGTCAAGCAAAAGTTGAAAATTGCTGCATGTTTATACCAAAAATGACAAATAAATTTGCATTATTGCTCAATATACACCTACTAAACACAATCAAAAATGGTATGTGAGCACATTCTGTACATATTAGAATGACAACTACCATTTTCCACATGTGGAAAACTTATGCATTGTAGCCTTAGAAAAAGACAAAGGTAACATCAGAGACAGAAGTGAATCAACTGTATCGAAAAATTCAAACACCTGAAATTCATTGTGAGGCTTCAAGAAAACCTGGATATAATTAAAAGCAAATGCAATACTTCATATCAAGTGCAGTCGAGTCTTTGTCTCAAATATTTTTTTAAAAGAAGAACATTTCCAACTCTTAGCTTACATGCACCTTCTATACTCTGCCTGGACTTTAGACATGTTTCATGAGGGAAAGACAAGAAAGGCCATCTCAGCCTTAAGGAATTAACATAAATATCTATTTGGCTTGTAAGCAATTAAGTGGAATGTGTCTGTCTGTGCTCCCTTGTGAACTTTCTTGACAGTGATGACCTAAGAACAGCACATACTGCAAGTTACACTAATTAACTCTTTCTGAGACCATCCATACAAAGTTCAGATTCACCCAAACTGTTGTATAAACACCTGTAATAAAAACAATGAACAAAATTGTCTTATCACCTCACTACTCTCCAAAAGCCAAAAGAACAAGATAAAAATGGCATTCCTTTCTTGAAATGAAGGATTTATTTAAAATAGGCCAGACTACTGATACTCTTTTTTGAGAAATGCTTAATCAGAGCACATTTAAAGGAATCAAATTATGCAACTATTTTCGGGTTTCTGAATAGAGGGGAAAGTCCATCAGGTTATTTCCATAAGTAAAATCCATTTCCCTTCTTCCTCTGTCCAGTTTTAGGCTATTTGGTTTTCATTCACACACAGACATAGCCATGGGGAAAAGAAATTACCATCAAGCAGATTGATAAAGAAACCTAGAGCTATCACTTTGAAATTTGGCAGTTTGCTAGCTAAGTTTTATGTGGACTCTATAAAGATCCTGTTGCTACAGAATGAAAATAAAGTCATATCTCTACTCTCCCTATTCTCTAAGAAGGTCAGTATTTGGAGATAACATGAAGGTGTTGTCACCTTTTCAAATATATCACATAGCTAGAGTTTAAAATTTCAAAATATCTAAGTTTTTCTTTGCAGTGGCTCAACAGGTTGTAAGTTTAAACTACTTAATCTATCACCTTTGTATTAAATTTAAGTCCACCTCAAATGTACATGTTTTGAGCATCTGTGCAGTGCCAGAAAGATACTAAAACTGATAACCTTGGGATATCTAACTTGTTTAAACTCCAAGATACTTTTTCCAAGTTTCTTCTTACCTTGATGCTTCTTTTCTCTGATGTTATTTTTCTGTATAAACCCCCTATATGCCTTTGAAAGACAGACATCCACTTGCAGTAAGAATTCTGTGTTCAGCTGGCTGCTATAGGACAAAGCAACACTCAGTATTTTGCAGTCTGCCATATTAGAATGGGAGGTGTCTTAATTCCATTTATGCTATGAAATGGACAAAGGCCAGGCTTTGAGTGTTCTGCTTTTCCCCCATTCACTTTTCACCATTTGTAGCAGAAAATAGTTTAATTCTGTCTATAAACATTGAGCATATTTATGTATACTTCTCTACTCTGCCCTGCTGAGACCACACCTGCAATCCTGTGTCCACTTTCAGACTCCCCAGTTCAAGAGAGACAGAGATCTGCTGGACAGAATCCAAGGGAGAGCCATGAGGATGCTTA
Organism: Indicator indicator; assembly: GCF_027791375.1. NCBI lineage: Eukaryota > Metazoa > Chordata > Aves > Piciformes > Indicatoridae > Indicator > Indicator indicator. The sequence continues at coordinate 39,507,746 of NC_072015.1, read as the reverse complement.
GGGGACTTGAGCATCTCCCCTGGGAAGAGAGACTGAGAGCCCTGGGGCTGTTTAGTCTGGAGAAGAGAAGACTGAGAGGGGATCTGATCAATGTCTATCAGTATCTGAGGGGTGGGTGTCAAGTGGAGGGGGCCAGGCTCTTTTTGGTGGTTCACAGTGATAAGACAAGGAACAATGGGTTCAAACTTGAACACAGAAGATTTCAGCTCAACAGGAGGAGAAACTTCTTTCCATTGAGGGTGACAGAGCACTGGAACAGGCTGCCCAGGGGGGGTTGTGGAGTCTCCTTCTCTGAAGACTTTCCAAACCCACCTGTGCAGACTCCCCTAAGTGATCCTGCTCTGGCAGGGGGGTTGGACCTGATGATCTCTTGAGGTCCCTTCCAACCTCTGATATACTGTGAGACTGTGAAACATGAATATTAGCCTTGTGTTTGTTCAAAGCATAACACATCTAAACTTAGAGCTTCCATAAATCGCAACCAAGTATCACTAGCTCACAAGCACAGTCCTGAAAAACGTCTAACTTTAATTTTCCACTGATAGACTGAAGCTCTTTCAAAGAGAAAATGTTACATCCTATGCTTTGAAAGAGCTGACCCTTCTCAGTTCCAATTCTCCATACTCAGGAAAGAAAAATTCAGCAGATTTCAGCAACAACAGTAAAAGCCGAGAAAGTAAAAAAAAAAAAAAACCCTAAAAAACATATTTACAACATTGACAAGCCACAGAATTTTCTTTTTATGAATGTATCTTGTACTGCATCTAGTAATTTCTGAAAGCACCTACATATAATAATGTATTATTTAATACTTTGTTAATTTGTCTTAGGGATAATTATGCCATATGATATGCATGTTTAAAAAATTTCTTGGAAGTACAGAATTATCAATTGAAATGCCATCCAGAAATTAGTAAAGTATGGAGCAAAATCTGTAAATCAGTGTTGTGATGTGACAAACATTTTCTCGAAAGCACCTAGCGGGGAAAATCCATTCTAAGCAACATTTATTTTCCATCAACACTTGCCTAGCTGACTCCCAGACTGATCACAGACATGAATTAATCTTTGCTCCTAGACCTAAAACTGAATGATATTAGCAGTTAAAAGAAAAACACACACACAAGGCCAGGTACAAACTTCACAAAAGCTGATCTTTTTTCTGTCATCTAAGCAAAACTTGGGTATAAATTTTCCACAGAGCGCATCAAGTCCTTTTGAGCACTAGACCTTGTGACACAACCAGAGTGCAGCAAAGCCTGTTGCTTAGGCAGGTATCAAGTTTAGATAAACAGAAAGGGTCATCCTGGCAGATAAGTACAGGTTCCTCCAGTACAGTTATGAAAGCTCAATACTCAAAGCACATAAATTCTCTGGTAAACCCCTCCCTTGCATTAGCCCATAACACAGTGGGGTAGCCGTGCTCTCCACTTCTTTTCAGTAAAGCAGTAATAGGTCTTGCATTACCTCTACAGCAGTTCAGCATTACAGCTGCAGTAAAGGAGGTCCTTCTGGTTCCTGGGTGAAGGTGGTAACCAGCAGACATACCCTAAGGGTATGTTGAAGGTAGGCAGAGATAGCAGCAAGGTCTAGAGTTTCAAAAGGGTTCCCATTTATCATATTGCACTCACAGCTTAAAGGGTAAAATGAGAATCAAAGTTCACTTGTACAGCCCTGGACTTCAAGTCAAGCACTAAACCTGGAGCTGCATGAACATTTGTTTACAAGGAAGACTATACTATTATGCATGGCTTTTGAAAAGTTTTAAATTCCTCAGTTCCCAAAGATCCTTGTGAAGGAGGGGGAAGTAATTATACTAGCTCACTGACAGACAAGGCATGCTGGAGACAAGCAATAGAAATTGTATACTAGTGCTGTTTCATCTCTTATATAGCTACTCTTCTTGTACCACACCCCCAGATCTTAGCAATTTATACACACACACACACACACACATATGTATGTATGTAAATATATATATACACATACATGTAGGTATATAAATATACATATATATAAAATACATACTAAAGCAAGAGACTGATTTTGTATGTATTAGAATGAAAATCATCTGTTTGCCTATCAAATCACTTCCATTTCAATAATAATATCCAACAGACAAAGTTCAACAAAAATCAGTCTGTAAAAAGAACTCAAATAACACTTAGGAAAATACAGTTTTCAGGTGAATTTCTGAGTCTCCCATAAGAAAGCATTACATAATCTATGGTACCTAACAACTTAGCTTTCTCAGTAAAATCTTCTTCTCAAATAGGGCAAACTGGATCAAATGGGTATCATATACACAAATTCACACAATTAAAGTCAAGCATAGCTCTTCTGCATGGTCAGATAACTCTACAGAAAATTGCTTAAGGAGGGAAGCTATTTCTTTTGTTTTCATGTAAAACCAGTACTGAAGGTTATAAACCAGACTAAAATACAGTAAAACATGGAGTACAAGCCTCTGATAACCTCCTTTTCCTTCCTGCTCCCAGATAAAGAGACTACACTGAAGCACAAAAAGCTGAATGGAACTGTCCTACTAAGCCATATCATCTTCACAATTTACATCATCTTTGCATTTCATGAAATTTGTACTGACATCACTACAGGAATTCACAAGGCTTCCTCATTTTGGCACTACCAGCCCTTTCATGGGAGAGAAGGAGTACCACATCCAAATCTAGGAGGCCCTTTTAAATATGAATTAATCATTCATAGCTCATCATGACCACTAGATCTGCTTTCTTTTCGTGGTGCCCGTATCATACAGAAGACCTGTTTCCAGATACCATCTGCAGGCCATGATTTTATAACATTTCAGTTGGCTGGTTTAAAGAAAACCACTTTAGAAAACCATTTCATAACCAGCAATTCTGCAATTCAAGACAGCAAAGTTACAGCTTCAACACCTTCTGGAAATCCCATGTGTCCTTAGGATTCCATACCTGACCTCCAGCTTTCAAGCTAATTTCTATGTACGTAAAAAGCAAACAAACAAACAAACAAAAAAAGTGTTTTTGCAAACTTACATTCACTTTGAAGCTTTGCACTGAGCCATCCAAAAAGTGGATGTTACAGATGATCTCTGATCGGGTTTTCTCCTTTGGTAGTTCTGACGCTCGTATGTTACTTATCCTCCCACCTAAAGCTCGCAAGCGGGAGTTCATCACTATTGCTGAATAACCTACAAAACAAAAATTAGGCTTAATAACAGTTTTTAAGACTCACTACATTTCACCCACATCAGGAGAAACCCACAACTTCATGAAGACCTCATTGCACCTTAAATGCCTACAGTAAGAAATGCTTCCTGCAGAAAAGAGTAAGTTGTAAAATCAGCACACTGCAAACTAGAACATAATTACATACATATAGAAAAGAGTAAGTTGTAAAATCAGCACACTGCAAACTAGAACATGATTACATACATATAGAAAAGAACAAGTTGTAAAATCAGCACACTGCAAACTAGAACATGATTACATACATATAGAAAAGAACAAGTTGTAAAATCAGCACACTGCAAACTAGAACATAATTACATACATATAGAAAAGAGTAAGTTGTAAAATCAGCACACTGCAAACTAGAACATGATTACATACATATAGAAAAGAACAAGTTGTAAAATCAGCACACTGCAAACTAGAACATAATTACATACATATAGAAAAGAGTAAGTTGTAAAATCAGCACACTGCAAACTAGAACATGATTACAAACATATAGAAAAGAGTAAGTTGTAAAACCAGCACACTGCAAACTAGAACATGATTACATACACATAGAAAAGAGTAAGTTGTAAAATCAGCACACTGCAAACTAGAACATAATTACATAAACAGAAGGGCTTCCATGTTCTAAATGTGATCACTCTAAAAAGAGTCATAGGTACCCCCTGCAAGGTATACTTAGGCTAGGGATGGTCTACTACCTTAGTTTAAATCAGCAAAAAACCCAAACACCCTACTACAAAGCAGGATGACAATGTCAAGAAAAGTTTTTATCTTCTGTAACAAGTAAATACCTCACCCCCTTATAGATTTCTTACAGATTTCTGTATTTACCATAAAAATAAAGCAATTCTGTTTACTTTCAACTGACAACACAGTTGAGTTAATGCAGACTACTTTCTGTCAAATAGCATTCTGTTTCAGGAATATAAATATATATATATATATATATATATATATATACATAACACGATATGTAAAGCAACTAGAATTCACATTAAAAGCATGTCAATATTTTACAGCCTATCATACATAAATTCATGAAGCCAGAAATGTATATCTTAAAAGAATGGTTTTGAAAAATCTTCATGGACACCAAAACTCTGAAAACCAGTTTTCACAAATGAAAAAAAACCCACACCAACAAACAAACAGAAAACAAACAAACAAACAAAAAAACCCCACCACCCCACAACTCAGAAACCCCCACCTAAGAGAAGAGAACCATTCACTGAAATAAGAGATGAATTAAACACAGTCAAGCCTGTAAACATTTCAAGTCTCCCTTCACTGGATCAGTTTACCATTAACATCACAGCTGGCAAGTGAAGCAGAGGATTGTTTTCCAGGTTAATTACCATACCAATTACCAAACCGTTATTAGAGGCTAGCTACAAAGAGACTTAGATAATATGAGTGTTTCCTAGACTGCTGGCCAAGCCAGACAGAATCAACATCAGGACACTTGCAATTTCCCCTCAATCTTTCTTAAAACATAGGCCGGCTTTTCTTTCACAAGCAGGTAAAGAAAATGAACAATTCACAATAAAATCACTTAGCAATTTGAAACATCATATCTAGTCACACATCACTGCAAAAAGCAGATGTGGGATGCGTGAAGAACCATGAGACACACCAGAGTGTAAGAGTACAAAAGGCAACAAAGAAGTGTAGTTATCCATCCTCCAATAATGATGTGTAATCTACATTTAAAAGCAGCTAAAAACAATTCCCCTCTCACAGAAAACTCCGAAGTCAGACACACAAAAAGCATTTAACAAATACTCTCATACTTCTTTTGTCAGCCAAGTGATACTTCGCTATTGTGTATTTTCTAAAAATGAAAACTCTTAAGTTGCTCATTTATTTAGCATTTTTTTTCCCTAGGAGATCAGCAGTGTTTTTCCTCACCTTTCCCAAATGTGTGGAGTTAGGCTGTTTTTCAAAAGGAGGATAAAAAGGAAGGGGTGATCTTTAGGTGAATTCAGAACATTATTGCTATATACACCACTATACATACCTAGTGCTTTATAGTATGTTAATTTTAAAATGTTTTACTAATCCAGAAAGTGGGCTTTTGATCCAGGAAGGGTTGCTGACATGCAGTTATCTAGTTATCAAGGATATACAAGAAGATGAAGGCAGATTATGATTCTATACAGAATCCCAGAATGACTGAGGCTGGAAAAGACCTCTGAGATCATCCAGTCCAGCGTATGACCTAACACCACAAAATCAGCTAAAACATCACCAACAGCTCTTTCAGACTGGCCACCAAGGAAATCTCATTGACAGTGAAGGAAGAGGTTAAAAAGCAGACAAGGCACAGAGCAGGCAATGCATTCAGTCTCACATTCTCTCATTTTCTAGCAGCTATACTTTTAAACTATTCAGGACTATCTTCGTCTTTTATCAAAAAAAAAAAAAAACAGACAAATGACTACATGAATTATACTGCACATTTTTTTTCTCCTCTTTGCACCCAATTAAGTCAAACCCCCCAACTTTTTACTTGCATAAATAGTTCTCTACCCACTCGTCCACTGGTGGGTAAAAGTAGAAAGCTATTTGTCACTGTGGGCCAGCCACTAGATGGAGAAAAGGGTTTTGGTAACCAGATTCAATCTGTGTGTGATCAATTTGCACTGAGTTGACAAATGGGAACTTGGAATTCCTTGATTTCTATGACTCTATGTAAAGTCAAACCAGCAACACATTCAGAGTTCATGGTTTGTGTTTACAGCATGCAAAGAGCCCCAGATGAGGCTGTCCTTGACAGAGCCAGCTAATCATGGAACCTGTGCTAAGGCCACGATAAAGGGCTGAGTGTTTGGACATCATAGCCACTAGTCAACTGGAGCTCAAATAGTCTTGTCAAGCCCCTGGAAACTGCCATTACCTGGGAGTCACAAGCCAAGAAAGCCAGGCTCTCCACTTCCCACTTACATGACCTTCCCCACTGCTCTGCAGACATGAGGTAGTTTCAGGCTGTGCCTTTAAAAATTTTCATAGATCTTGAACAGAAAGTGGTAAAAATGTAAATAAATCACTATTGGATGTAAAAAGAAAAATAATGATAATTCTAACAATCCCATTGGGGAGATATCTACCATAAGATTTGGTTCTCAAAACAATCTCTCTTTCTTCTTGGGCTTCCTTAGGCTAGGAGATACTAACTTGCTTCTGCTTGACCTTGGCTGCATTGCTTTGACTGGTATTAATTTCTTGGCTTCTGTCTTTTGTCCCTTGTGTACAGGGGGTTAGGGGAGGAGGCAGGGAAGGGTGAAGCTATTAGCTTCCCCTGGTTTTTGGCCAGGGGGGTCCTTGTGCTGTTCATTAATTGCAAATACCTGTAAATATTGCAAACATTGTGTATTTTGTACATATTTATTGCAGTCCATTGTAGATTGTAGTTTTGCTTGTAAATACAGCTTCCATTTGCTTCCAATTGAGCTGGTCAGGCAAAGTTAATGTTGGGGGGGTTAAATTTTCAACCCACCACGAGACAGTAAGCTGGAAGAGCTCTTATACAGGTGTTACACCACAGGCAGCAGAGTAAGTAATTTTGCACATTCTTTCTTCACATGGCCTACACTCACTAAGTCCATAAGGGAACAACTTTGCCAATCCCTAAAGATCAAGGGAAAGAGAAGAGCTGAGCAGCTGAGTTATTTGCAACTGTTCTACTATTTTTCTTCCATACGTGACCTGTGTTTAAAGCTGCATTTTAAAGAGGTCTAGATGACTGAAATGATGTATCAACCCCACCAACTCCATATTTTATATGCAATATAAAGGGCTATGAGAAAGCACATGAAGCAACCTGCAATGGCAACTGCTTCTGAGATAGGTGGGAGGGTCACTGAGGTCTCAGGTAAGACCAGATGCCAGCACTAAACACCAGTGATCAGCCTCCAGCCATTGCATGCAAATCCCAGCTCCTGCTTTGTATCTTTGAGCAGGGGAATAACTCACAAAACAAGCCAATAAAAGATAAGACAACTTTGAACATTATCAACAAGTGAAGAGTTCAGTAATTATTTGCTTTCCCTGAAATAAACATCTCAAATCCAGAAAGCTGAGTTACATTTTAATTAAATAACTAAACCAATCTATCCTCAATAACACAGTTATTTTCACTTTAAGGTATAAAAGAAATGTGGAATTCTATCCCATAATCAAAGCAGGCAACAGGCTTACAGGAGCAACACAAAGAAGTTAATGTTTTCCAAGTACATTAAATACACTTCTGGACAAGTTTGGTTATGCATGCCTTCTCCTACAATAATGCTGCAGTCAAGCAGAACAAAAATAATGTTTTTTTCTCTACTTCTTCACTGAAGTCTGACTTCCAAACGTCTCTTTCCATACCAGCATTTTATTTCTTTCCAACTCACTTAGTAATTGTTGGTAAAGAAATTTATGACCCAATTTGCAGTGTAACTGCCATCAACATATTTGTTACCAAGGAAATAAATTAAGAGCATATTTGCTGAGTATATACTCAAAGACCTTCTATATACGAGACTACATATCCACGTCAATAGTTTTTGTGGGGGTTTGTTTTGTTTTGTGGTTTTGTTTGTTTTTTAATAATCATTCATCACCAACATCCCTTTGGGTAAATGAGCACCCCTGCAAGTGTTTTTTTTTTTCTAGAAGGGGACTACTGATCTCTAAATGTTCTCTAAGTTTCTTTATAATCATGTGACTGAAAGTGTAACTCCATGTTGAGCTCTTGAATACTGCAGTATCTGTGGGAATGTCATTTATGAAAGGATAGTGCTTTTAACCTACTTTCATGGTCTTAAGTGATCACCCCTGACTTTGAAAGAAAAAAAAAAGTAGTATTAAAGACATGTCCAAGTCTTGTATGCATGTTCAATAGCAGTTACATTTTATGCTTACCTATTGCTCTATTTAAAAGAGATTAAGTAAATGTGAATACAAAGTGGTATTACAAATTGAAGGTGTCTTTATATCAACATATAGCCCTAAAACAACCAACACAAATGCTCTTCAGCATGCACCAGCTTTCTCTATTTGCTGGCTAAAATAATCTCCCCAATTATCATCAGAAAAATATAACCCTAGTGAATCTGAAATTTTTGTAGTAATTCATGTCCTGATTATCCTTCCCATGCAGTTAAGAATTATTTACACACCTCAGAGTCATATCCATCATCAATACATCTTAACATCCAGATCTTCTACATGGAAGATTGAAGTTTAAGTCAACACCTACGAAAACCAGCTTCTGTTTTCACCTTCTGCAGAGAACACACTTAATCTTTTCTACAGTTCAACTGAGAAACTAGGTATCTCAACACTAATACAATATTCAGCCCTAATATTACACAGGAAAATCCCATGAGTTACTCATTTCTATGCTAACTACAAGTCATTACTAAAGCAACAACCAAAGTAAAAGCTAAACTTCCTTTTGAGCAATGTGTGCAGGTTAGCTCTTGCTAGTCTGTAATTATTTCTCGTGATCTTTTCCTGGCATATTGATTATATAATATATAAAAAGTAAATTTGGGAGTATCACAGCATTATGAATCTTTGCATTATTTGTAAAAAATAATAATTAAAAAAAACCTACAAACATAGAAGTAGCCTGAAGGCATTAGATGATTAAATGTGGCATAAAAATGTCTCTAAGTTGAGATACAAAGAATAAAAGATTTCTTGCAGTATCTTCTTGCTTAAAACTTGAATAAAGATTAATAACCCACATTGACAATTTGTATGTGTACACATATGTGCAACATCATAAGCCATAGCTGCAAGTTTTCCAAACATCATTCATAATTGTAATAGAGACCCTTCACCCCAAAATAAAAATCAACAATACCAAAAAAAAAAATTAAAGATTCGGCTTGTATTTGCTTCCAGCAGCTAACATCTGTGGTATAATGCAGCATAGCACAATTAGTTAACTGCCATATAAATAATTAATAGGTCCAGCAAAGCATTCTGAGAATATGTTATCAAAACAGCATGAATAAGGTTTCAGTCATTCTCGTTACCATCCTTTGTTTTTCAGAAATACAGATCTTACAAGAGGAGATTCTTAACAGAAAATTAGTCTGATAACTAAAACTAAACAACAACAAAACAAAATAAACCAAAGCCAGCCAACGAACCAACCAAAACTCCCACAACTAAAAAATATTATAAGCATAGGTGTTTAAATGTTATACCTTGCATGGGTATGAAAATACCTACAGTAACCTATATTCTTGCACATATTAACAGCACAATATTTACCAGAACTAGCACAGAATAAAGAAAAATTCTTCCATAGTAAAATATAATGAAACTTCTTCTTCATCTGATAGTTCTGGAGTTCATCCACAAATAAGCCTCCAGGGTAGACTGTAAATATGATAATATTTCTATTTGCTTATTTAGAATGTACTTGAAAGCATCTTAGTTTCAATGAAGGTAGTTATGAGGAAAAAAAAAATCTGGATTTAAAACCAAAAACCAAACCACAAGCAATTTCCAAAACTCTTTCCTTTGCTAACCTCCACAAAATTGCAACCTAACTTTTTATTTTAATTTTAAAAGCCAGTAAGTAGACAAACTGGATTGCTCTTATGTCTAAAAACCAGGCACCTACTGTTCAGTAGGCATTGCCTCTAAGAAAATCCAACATATACAGTTGAATAAATGGAAAATATCCCTATACAACTACAAGAGGTTGGGTGCTTAATCAGCACATAAAATTGAGGCATTTAGTGCTTTGCAAGCCTTTCCTGCACTTCATTTAGCTTTTCACTACATGTATGGCAAAGTGCTTTCAAGAGAAATCCAACTATGGAAGCAGCAAGCCACACATGAATAGAGGATAGACTCGAGGACGTGGGTGAGAGAGGAAATAAGCCTAAATTTTTCCTCTAGAATTACCCTGTATTTTGATTGACATGTCCCTAAGATCCCACTTTGCCAGTAACATACTGAAGCAAACACTGTGAAAAGCTGTGAATACCTGCTGCAGCAGAGTAAGGCACCCACTTGATTCAATTCTGCTGCTTAGTAGATGTGCACCCTCACCCAACTGCACTGGGACAACAGTCCTGCTGGGGACTGTCCAGTCTCTTGATGAATGGCAGAGAGGGACTTGACAGGCTCAGTACTCTCAAAATACTGTATAGGCTTTGCTATCTTCAGACCATTAATTACATTAATATTGGTTAAGTTACAAAAAGCAGTGCTGCACATACAGCAACAGAAAAACAGCACTAACTAAAGGAATTATCCTTAAAAAAGGAATATTCCTGGTTTCACATATTTTACAGATTTTTACAAATTTTACATATATTCATTCCAAGACAAATTTTAGAGATAATGTCTCTACGTTTCAATTTTTCTGTGATCCTTCTTCCTTTTTCCCATCCCCATAGGTCTGAGGTCTGCATTACCTACACCCTAGAAATTTTTACCTGCAAAATCTTAACATGTACACAGAATCAGATATACCAACAGCTCTTGCTGCCAAGACTGAAGAGTGCACAAACCGGCCAGCAACACAGCAGGACAGGCTGCTGTTAGGGGTTAATAGAGCTTATTTGGCCAAAAGAGCAATTTTTTGATTGTCTTTTCTTATAGGGAATAAAGAATTATCCCAGCCTCTCAGCAACATTTTCAACATCAGAACTGGATGTCTAAAAAATTTAATCTTGAAATCAGATAACCGAGACATAAATAAATTCAAGATGATCTTACTGGCAGAAAAACAATACTGCCCATCACTTTCAGTGCTTGGGTTCTTAACACCATTTAATGCAACTTCTGAAGAAAATACTTTGGTCATATTTGCAAAGGATCAAACCACTTGTGTGAATGACCCTTCAAACTTTACAGGTGCCAGTCTGGTCTTGCCAGCTTCACTGTTGTTACTTATCATACGTACATATCTACTTACATGTAGCTAAGTCATGACAGGATCCAATGTGTCACCTTACATAGCATGAAGCACTACTGTTAGGTACTGGATTAGCACTAGCACAGAAGTATTATCTACTGCACACAGAATGAAGGAGAGAAAGAAAACAATCAGGAGAAAAAAGCAACTTGAAGTAACAGCAGAGACCTGATCCCTACACTGTTCAAGTACTATAAAATACAGATGAGAACGAGACACATTTGTAATGCTTTCATATTTTCAGTAGTTTCTATTTGTCATGTAAAAGACCTTTATGATGCTTATTTTTAAAAACCCATTTATAAAATAACACCTTAAGCCAGTGTGTTCAGAGCAATAACAACTCCTTGCTCCATTTCCTGCACCATGGCAATTGAAGAATTCAGGAACTCTACAGCTTCCTCTATGGCCTGTCTCAGCTTTAAACAATACAGAAGAAAAGCAGCACACTGAAAAAAAGGAAGAGCTATGACAAATTAGTATCTTAAATAGTGTCTTATGGGGACTAAAACCAACATTGCATAAACTCATATTAGAAACTGCAAAGTGAAAGTCAAAGTTCACCTTCCTCCACTTGACACTGTCATGTTAACACTGAAGAGTGGAAGAACATGAAAAGCTGTCAAAGTGGAAGTTGAGGAACGCAGTCTCCAGCTACCAAAGCTTCCCATAAATAGTTCAGGATAGACTGCAGTATATGAAGGTAACTTTTTAAAATGCCATGTTGCAAAATCAAATAATCAAATATGAAGCTGTGTCCACAGCTACAGTAGTTTTGCAAAGATAAGCTACTAAAATGTTCTGAAACATCAGGTATCAAGTTTATTACCATTAAAAAAAAAAAACAAACACAAAAAGACCTCATATTCTATTAGCAGGCAACAAACTGTACTTCATGAAACTACTGGGTGACAGTACTACCAAGTAAAGTGGTGCTAATTAAGCAGAATTTTAACCATCTGCATTACAGATACAGGAAGGGATGTGGAAAAACAAATAAACACTCTAAGGATTAAAACAGATATATCCAAACTATACTTTTAAGGAGGAAATTGCACTGGTTTATTACATCCAGAGCATGATACTAGTCAAGTAGTCTAGAAACAACCCATCCTACTGCTATTGATTTTAAAGACACAAAAAAACCTTTAAGTAAAACAGAGTTTACATAGGCAACTGCCACACTATCCATTAGGCTTGCAGGTGAATACTAATCTCTACCTCTTCTAGCATAAAATAAATAAATTGTGGTAGTTTTCAGGCTATGCCTTTAAAAATTTTCCACGGATCTTGAACAGAAAGTGGTAGAATGTAAATAAATCACTATTGGGTGTAAAAAGGAAAATAATAGTAATTCTAAACAATCCCATGGGAAAAATAATGGACTTAAGATTCAGTTAGGAAAACAGTATCTCTCTCTTTTTGCCTCTTCACTCTGGGAAATACTACTAACTATCTGGGAGACACCAGCTTCTGCTGCTTTCTGCTTGACCCTGGCTGCATTGTTTTGGTTAACTTCCAACATCTCTCTGCTCCTTTCTCTTGTCCCTTTTGTGTGCAAGGGGGTAAGGAGAAGGCAGGGGGAGGAGAAGCTCTTAGCAGCTTCCCTGGTCTTTGATCAGGGGGGTCCTTGTGGTGTTCATTAATTGTAAATACCTGTAAATATTGTAAATACTCTATATTTTGTACATGTTCATTGCATTCCATTCTAGATTGTAGTTTTGCTTGTAATACAGACTTCATTTGCTTCCAACTGAGCTGGTCTGGCAAATTTCATGTTGGGGGGTAGGGGAGGAGTTTTCAACACACCACATAAATAAATGAAATTTAACTTTTCAGAAGCCATGAAGTGACAAAACTCTGCTCTGAATGTCAGAAAACCATTGTCCCCATGTTGAATTCCCTAAGTGAGACATGCTGTTTTCTGCTAAAGGACAGCAGTTCATAGCGCTACCTATGAATTAAAAGGCTACTGATCTAAATTGAAACAAAGTTTCCCTTCTAACGTAGCATGATTGGTTATAAATAAAAACAATCACAGCATACCTATTATGAGTTGCTCCCTGCAGGTGTCAACTAAAACACCCAACTTTCCAAGACAAGCCTCTCCTCTTACCTAAACTGCATATCCAAAGGAATTTTCCTACATCTGAACGAGTTCAATAAAAATCACAGAATCAGAATCACAGAATCAATAAGGTTGGAAAAGCCCTCAAGGATCATCAAGTCCAACCTGTCACCCAAGACCTCATGACTACTAAACCATGGCACCAAGTGCCACGTCCAATCCCCTCTTGAACACCTCCAGGGATGGTGACTCCACCACCTCCCTGGGCAGCACATTCCAATGGCTAACAACTCTCTCCATGAAGAACTTTCTCCTCACCTCCAGCCTAAACTTCCCCTGGCACAACTTGAGACTGTGTCCTCTTGTTCTGGTGCTGGTTGCCTGGGAGAAGAGACCAACCCCCTCCTGGCTACAACCTTCCTTCAGGTAGTTGTAGACATCAGTGAGGTCAGCCCTGAGCCTCCTCTTCTCCAGGCTAAACAATCCCAGCTCCTTCAGCCTCTCCTTGTCCTCTTTCTACAATTTTTGCCTCCAATTAACACATTACATTTTGCACATTAAAGCTACAGCTACCAGACATTTCATTCTTTTCAACAGGACTGATGTCATTATATCTTGTACTTCATCCTCTTTGAGTAAAAGAAGTTTAAGTTTTTTTCTTAAGAGCAAGAAAGAAGCACTTCATAGAGCAGTGTATGGACTCAACACAAGCTGACGAATCTGGGTGTCCATATTCTACTTCTGATGATGTCACAAATGATATTCTACAAACAGGTCACTTTATTCCACTCCAAACCGAACACTGATCATGACTGAAGTAATTGGCAAAGCACACTTTTTAAAACCTTGAAGAAGCAGGCAGCGTGTTGTAGGTAACTGGATTACCAATGAGCAACTTAAGAACTTGTTGTTACAGTGCTATCTGCTTACATAGCGTGACTGAAGAGAAGAACATGACCAGAGCTTAAATCCACCATCTGAGACAGATGCTGCTGACAGTGCTGACTGCCATCCATTGACAAGGGAGGGAGGGGAAGAGAAGGAAAACAAACACCATAATCATGGCTCTGAGAGTATAAATCCCAAAGAAAGTTAACTCCACTTTTAAGGAACATGAAAATTCTATGTGAATTTCAGTGATGCATTGATACACAGTGATAGATTGCAAAACCTGAGAAACAGCTTGAATTCAGAGATGACCAAAACTTACTTTCTTGTGTGGCGACAGGTGAATGTGACATCTACCCACCACTTTAAAAGAAGGATGAAAAGCAAACAGAAAATATAAAGCAAGAGGAGGAAATCCAGAACATCACCACACAGTAGTACAGAGGGCCAGCACTGGTGACATTCCTGCCTTAGAACAATTTTGTGTTTACAATGAAAGCCTACCTCATGCATACGTTTAATTAGCTGTCAAAAATCTGCAAGCACTTCAGCTGCCTGGGGTTCGTTTGAAGTATTCAGATATAAAATAAAGCCATTAATAGTGATATCTTCACAAGCTTACACACATGCAACATCAGAAAGTCTCCCAATAGTAAAACCATATTTACATATTTGCCCATCATTACAGATTTCTAGTATTTCACAATATCACAGTCTCACAGTATATCAGAGGTTGGAAGGGACCTCAAGAGATCATCAGGTCCAATCCCCCTGCCAGAGCAGGATCACTTAGGGGAATCTGCACAGGAATGTATCCAGGTGGGTTTGGAAGGTCTCCAGAGAAGGAGACTCCACAACCCTCCTGGGCAGCCTGTTCCAAGGCTCTGTCACCATCACTGGAAAGAAGTTTCTCCTCCTGTTGAGCTGAAATCTTCTATGTTCTAGTTTGAACCCTTTGTTCCTTGTCTTATATCTGTGAACCACCCAAAAGAGCCTGGCCCCCTCCACTTGACACCCACCCCTCAGATATTGATAGACATTGATCAGATCCCCTCTGAGTCTTCACTTCTCAAGACTAAACAGCCCCAAGGGTTAGCAAAAACAAAAGGCTTGTTTGCTTTCACAGACCTCAGAAGCAGACAACAGTCACCAAGACCCACGACGAAAGTTTTCTCCTGCAAATGGTACTCAGCTAACCAACTCAAACAGGTCATTAAGGAATTTTTAATTATGAACTATATATTTTAATCGGAACTCTTGATCCCATACCAGACATGCAAATTAAGGTTTACACTGTTACCCAGTGTTTCCAATGACACTCATTATTCAGCCTGTTTCTCAACACAACATAGGATTGTGTGACACTCAAACTTCAGAAAGAAATGTTTCATCACTGGCAGCAAAAACACTTAGAATATTTTTTTTTTGCAAGATAACATTCCTGTTGTAGAAACCTCTTTATCTCAGAAGAAAGCCTACCTCATAAATTGTATTAATGAACAAAATGCTCTTTAGAATTGCTAGGAATTACCTTTCTGCACCCAGACTTTTCTTTCAGACCTTAAAACTTCATGGAACTTTTTCTGTACATTTGTGCTTCATATATTCTATAATACATGCTCTGTAACAAGCTCTGAAAGCATATTCCCTCAAGCATGACAGAAGATTTCCTCTGCTCTAAAGCTTATAGACACAAAAGGTCCACAAAAGGGATCCAGAAAAAAGCACTGGAAATTGTGCAGCTCACCAGAGAATACTATTGGAAAAGCTAAGACTGTAAAATAACCTAATCCCTCCTTCCACTGAAAAAAATGAGAAAAACAATAGTAATTAGAATATTAAGAGCTACATTATGATGGGAACTTGAAACTGACAGCCTGATTTCAAGTTATGAGGACAGAAGAAAAAATAATTCTTTTTGAGATTATAGTGGTATTCAATTTCCCCTCCAGGACTGTTCAAAAATGACATGTTCAGAAAATCCTAAAGTCACATAAGATTATTTTTTTATGAAGGAATTACATGATGTTCTACCTCTCAAACTACCACTACTAGAAAGAACTTGGGGAGGAAGAATAAACTGCATCAATAGAGGCTGGGAGGTGATCTGCTGGAGAGCAGTCCCGTGGAGAGGGATCTGGGAGTCCTGGTGGATAAGAAGTTATCCATGGGACAGCAATGTGCCCTGTGGCCAAGAAGGCCAATGGGATCCTGGGGTGTATTGAGAAGAGTGTGTCCAGCAGATCCAGGGAGGTTCTCCTCCCCCTCTACCCTGCCCTGGTGAGACCTCATCTTGAGTACTGCCTTCAGTTTTGGGCTCCCCAGTTTAGGAGGGACAGGGACCTGCTGGAGAGGGTCCAGCAGAGGGCTAGGAGGATGATTAGGGGACTGGAGCACTGCCTGGTGAGGAGAGGCTGAGGGACCTGGGGCTGTTTAGTCTGGAAAAGAGAAGACTGAGAGGGGATTTAATAAATGTTTATAAATATCTGAGGGCTGGGGGTCAGGAGGAAGGGGACAGGCTCTGCTCACTTGCTCCCTGTGATAGGACAAGGAGCAATGGATAGAAACTCCAGCACAGGAGGTTCCACCTCAACATGAGGAGGAAGTTCTTCACTGTGAGGGTCACAGAGCACTGGAACAGGCTGCCCAGAGAGGTTGTGGAGTCTCCTTCTCTGGAGACTTTCAAGGCCCATCTGGATGTGTTCCTCTGTGACCTGAGCTAGATTGTATGGTCCTGCTCTGGCAGGGCGGTTGGACTCAATGATCTCTTTGGGTCCCTTCCAACCCCTGACATCCTGAGATCCTGTGATTTGCTAAATTCTTGCAAATCAAGAGCTGAAACCTAAACAATGTAATGAAAATAACACACCCCCTGATACTTTGACTGTAGCTGTTACATATTAACAAAACTGAAGGTGTTGTTATATAAAATCTCTTTGCCATGTGAGGAAACACAGGGACAAGAACTTCTCTAGAAAGTTTACAATCATGTTTTCTAAGTCTTGAGGAAGAAGAAGCAAACAGATACTGTGCAAAGCCAGCGTAAGCACAGTGCTTTGTAAACAACTGTCATGGATAAGCATGCTACTCTTTCCTGCCTAGTTTCATCTCACTTCCCCCACCTATGACCAGCTGATGAATTTGTATTTTAAGCTTACCGAAACACACCTCTTTTTCTTCTCTTTTTGTTTTGTGTGGCCAGCAGGAGCAGGGAAGTCATTCTTCCCCTACACTTAACACTGGCTAGGCCACACCTTGAGCACTGTGTCCAGTTCTGGGCTCCTCAATTTAAGAAGGACATTAAGATACTTGAACATGTCCAGAGAAGGGCAATGAGGCTGGGGAGGGGTCTGGAGCACAGCCCTGTGAGGAGAGGCTGAGGGAGCTGGGGGTGTTCAGCCTGGAAAAGAGGAGGCTCAGGGCAGACCTCATTGCTGTCTACAACTACCTGAAGGGAGGTTGTAGCCAGGTGGGGGTTGGTCTCTTATGCCAGGCAACCAGCACCAGAACAAGAGGACACAGTCTCAAGCTGCACCAGGGGAAGTTTAGGCTCGAGGTGAGGAGAAAGTTCTTCACAGAAAGAGAGATTGGCCATTGGAATGTGCTGCCCAGGGAGATGGTGGAGGCACCGTCCCTGGAGGTGTTCAAAAAAAGCTTGGATGTGGCACTTGGAGCCATGGTTTAGTTGTCAAGGAGGTATTAGGTAATAGGTTGGATTTGATGATCTCTGAGGTCTTTTCCAACCTGGTTGATTCTGTGATTTGGTTCTGTGATTTTGTTGCAGAGACACCAAAACATTATTTTGTTATCTTCTCTCTAATGGGATCTGTTTGCCAGGGCTCACAGTGGCACTGACAGCATATAGCCTTTGCACAAGACCTTCTCCTGCACAGAGAGACTAGATAAACAAACAAAAAAAGAACAACACTGCCATCCAAAATGGCTAGCTACTTTTCCAATTCCCTGCACATGCTTCTGTGTCCTCACATTAAAAGGAGAAAGCAATTCCTACACATAGTGGGAAAAAAATAGAGTAAACAAATGACAGGACACGTCCTGGCTTGCAAACAATCTGTGCTTTCTGGTTTTCTATCAATATTTAAACAGTGTATGCCTTAGACCAGCAAAATCTAAACATTTACATCTTTACAGCCCTGTTAGGCAACTTTTTCATCACTCTACAAGACTAGCACGCACCTAGTGACCACGGCTTACTATACTACACGGAAACTACTCTGAAAAGCATTCATCTAAAATAGATACACCTATCTTCCCTCCACTAGAAACTATCTTTTGGTCAGTTACTTCCTTTCAACAAATCAATTCACTTAAGTCCCTAGATAGTCAAAAAGCAGCTGCTTGGCAAGTGTGCAAAGCAGCTTTGGTGCCACGTTTAGCCTGGCTGGCCTGCCAGGTCCCTTGCAGCATGGAAAACCTCACTGGACCAGAGGAGGCAAAGCACCATCACAGGGTTAGGTGAGAATATTAGGCCAACTTCTACCATCTGCCACAAAGCTACCCAAGTGATACATTTTTCCTAGCTGGGTGAACTCTTCATTCACAGGCACTGACAAAAGAGGTATGTCTGCCGATTCCAGTGGCTACAAAGGAGCTTAACAGAAGTGTTCTCACAGCTGGTGTCCAACCCCAAATCAAGGGGAACATACTGGGAAGCTGGAAACTTGAGGCCAGTGAAGGAGATACCCATCAGGGGGCCATGGGAAGGCAGCCCCATTTACATGGGGTAGGAGCCATGCAAGCCACAACTAGAGTTCAGGGGAGTAAAATGGAGTGGGGCAGAGCGAGTTTGGAAAGGTGACTTGGTTGTGATGGGTTTAAGACTGTCTTTAATTTTTCATCACAAAGTTCGAGCAGAGAAAGAATGTAAATAAATCACTACTGGGTGTAAGAAAGCAAAATAATGATTATTCTAAACACTTCCATTGGAGAGAGAGAAATGTTTAAGATTCACTACTCAGAACGAGATACAGGACAGTGGGGCAGACGGGCAGTCTCGCAGTCCGTCTTCTCTCAGTCTGCCTGCTGCTTCTCTCTCCTGGCTGAAGATAACACACTGACCTTGACAAGCTAAATCTAACAGCCTCTCTGCTTCTTGACTCTCTGCCTTCTGCCAAGGGGACCTGGGGCGGAGTCCTTCTGGCTGTCAGGGAGAGTCCTCTTGGGGAAGAAGTACAGCCCCTCGAGGGGCTTGGTTGTGTTTTTCTGTTGACTGTACCTATTTGTAAATGTTGTGAATAGCGTATATTTGTACATATTCATTGCATTTCATCATAGATTGTAGTTCTGCCTGTACAATACAGCTTCATTTGCTTCCAGACTGAGCTAGCCTGGTTGTTGTCGGTGTGGGAGGGGGATTTCAGCTCTCACACTGTTACACTGGTAAAGAGCCGCTTGCTGGAGTGGCACACTCTTTTGAGTTTGGGATATTTTATGAGTTGTTTTAGGGGGTTTTGATGTTTTGTTGGGTCTGTTGTTTTATTCTTCAACCCTCCTACTGACATGGAATCCAAGCCCACTTTGGCAGATTTTGTTTCTTTGCGACACAGTCATCCAACGAATGAGCATTTCTAACAACGATTCCTGTTGCTACCTGAAGTAATGGAACTTTCTGGAGCCTTGCATTTACAAGCTTCCACCCACAAGCAGGCTCATGTAAGTCACAAAATTAAACAACCACCTTGCTTGACAATGCACATCTATCATCCACTATGTATTAACTGCTGCTGGTTTCCAGAGTTTTAAACTTAGAGGTTAGTCTGAGGTTTAAGTTTCAAATCACTTAATACACAAGACCGTATCAGGGATTTTTAAACACATACACATCCCAAATTTTGCCAAGTAGATAAGACATTCCCCAATCCTTCCTATTTCAGCTTTTGTACTCCTGGCTGGGAGGCAGAACAGTTATCTACTTCCCACAAAGCAATCTTAACGTGCTGTGGCAACCGATTACAAAGGAATGCAGGCACTTGGCCAGTGTGGCTGGTTTATACTGAAACAGGAGCAAAAAAAAAGAGGGATTTTGTCACAGTGCTGAGATCAGGTGTCTTTCTCCTGGTTTCCCCACCATATAGGTGCTTTTGCATGGCAATGATAGTAGGTAATGTCTCCCAACAATCAAATTCCTCAAAAGTTAATGTGGAAGGGTTGAGAGAGGCAAGGAGGGAGATGACTTCAGCACTTTATGAGGTTAGAGCTATTTCACTGAGAAATAAGACAGAAGTTCACAACACTAATACTTTTTTTTCCTTAGCATTTCTTTCACAACTCTGCAACAGACCTGAAGAATATTTTAAAGGAAAGGCATCAAAAACAAGGACTACCTGAAAACACAATACTGAATTTCTGGTTTTGTTTCAGACTAGTCAATTGAACAAAACCAAGAGACAGAGCACATCAAAGACAAAACAGTCTACTTCCCAGGAAAAAACTGATCGTCATGGGAGCTTTAAATGAGAAATTCATTTGAAATCAATTCTCCAAACAATGCTGTTGAGCTTGTTACCTTACTAACTGAACAAAGTAGATTAACAACTTGATTTTGAAAACCATTAGTTAAACCTTTATAAACATTTCTAATTTTTAAGCTTATGTTGCAATCAGTTACAAAGACAATGACCCCATAGGGGTCAGATTGTCTACCCTAAATTACACCTGCATAAAAATACTCAAGTTTATTTAATCTTAATTGCTTTCCTAGTGCAAAATGCACCTTGTCATGACCAGTTTAAGTGGTCTGCTTTCCTACAACAGCCTTCTGAACCTGACAACAGTATTTACCCATGCTGAATGCACTCAATCACCACCTGATCTTTGGAATCAAAGTACAAATTCTGGCCTATCCCACATACACTTTAATACTATTATTAAAACCCAGAATTTCACCTAAGCAGGTTTGACCCTTGCAAAAATGGAGTGGGGATTCTACCTCAGGCATGTAACATAAATTAACTGCTGAATCTACCCAAAACTTTGCCAAATTGATAAGTAAGGTATGTAATCATTAACCACAGTAAATTTGTGCAGTACCATACAGTCCTCCTTTTGAAGAAATACAACAAGAACTGGAATCCTTTCCAACTAAGACAATTTGCAAGACTAGACAGAATATGTGGCAGAACACTTTTGTTGGGGACTGAATGAAGGCTTGCAGTGGTCTGGCTCTGAAGCAGTTCAAAACCTAGTGGAAAAACCACAAAGGGAATACCTCCTGGTTTGATTCTTCCTGCATTCATGAAGAAATGGCTAAAGGGATGCCCCTCCCATAAATTTCAAAAGCATTACATAAGATGTTTAAATGAAAAAAAAAAACAGAACTAATAGAATCAGTTATTAGTTCAGTCTGTCATGAGTACATGGAGTTTCAAGTGAAATAAGCAGAAAAGCCAGACATGAAAAGAAGTACTGGATGAATAAAAGCATAATGGGAAGGATTGGAACAAAACAAACAGTGACAACAGTATGACAGCAATGCATAGTGGAGGAAGAAGAAATTAGATAGTGCACAGGAGTTACCTTTAAAGCAATGAATAAGGTTTGTTCCTAAAGAAAATAAGAGCATTTACAGTGGATGATGTTCTCATTTGCATGAATTCCTGCTAGCACCATCAAAAATGATAGAATAAAAAGAAGATGTTTAGATCATCGATTACTGTGAAGTACAAGTTGGGAGTTTGGGTTTTTTTTGTCGTGGTTGGTTTGGTTTTTTAAATGTCCTTTGAAGTTTCAGCATCTTTTGTGGGTTTCCCTTCACAAATATTAGTATGATTTCATGCTGAGCCTTAAATATTTCCTTGACAGCATTGAGTTTTAGTTCTAGCCAATCTCAATGTTATCTGCACAGTTGGGTAAGGAGTTAGATGCATCTTGTTCAACTCTTTTGCATTCTCATACTGCTGAATGTTAGCTTTTCGTCCAACACTACTCAAACATATCATGCACAGACAGCTGACTAACAGTCACCACATGTGCACATTACTTTCTGTGCCAGACAGGCACTACTACACTTAATTACAAATCTTAACTTCTTGTTTTCAGTGGCAGCAGCCTGACACCATCAAACAATGTCATGTTGCCGTAACAAAAACTCAATGCGGAGGTTCAAGCAACTCATTAACCACATGGCCACAATTCTCCACCCTGGCCCAAGAAGCAAGTTCACAACCAGTGCCAAGAGATGGCATTTCCAGAGCAACAGTGAGGTGTGCTAATGCAGAAGGTTGAGGTTTCCTCACCAAGAGCAAACCCTAAGTGAATCCTGTGGGCTGCCATTGCAGCAGGCATTTAAAAACACCAACTTCTTTATTTTATGTCTAGCCCATTTGACCATCTCTTCTCTTCGTCTTTCCCTTCTCTGCCAAGGAAAGCGGCCACCAAAATTATTATATTTTTAATTGTGCTAATGGTAGTTAATTACAAATCTAGCTATCAATACAGAAAGGTGACAGCACACAAGGGCCTGAAGTGTGCTATCTGTCTGAAATCGATCTGTGATTGCTGCAATTATGCAAAGGACTCAGAGAAGAGCAGAAACATGTACACAGAACATCCAGAGGAGGGCCTCAAAGGGCTAGACCACCTTCCCTGTAAGGACAAGCTAAGAGAGTTCTGGTTGCTCAGCCTGGAGAAGAGAAGGCTCCAAAGAGACCTTATAGAGGCCTTGAGATACTTAAACAGAACCTACAGGAAAGTTGGAGAAAGACTCAATCAGAGAATGCAGTGATAGAATGAAGGGTAATGGTTTTAAACTGAAAGAGGATGTATTTAAATGACATATCAGAAAGAAGTTTCACTGTGAGGGTGGTGAGACACTTAAGTTCCATTCTGAAAGTAAAGTCTACATTTTCAGTCTTTCTGCTGCACTGTATGCATCTTACAGGTTATATACACAGACAGCAGCAGCCTAACTTAGATCTTAGGGTTATCTCCTGAGCCAGCACACAGCAGAATTTCCTTGGTAACATGGCCCAGGTTGGTGGTTGAGGCCCCATCCCTGGAGGTGTTTAAGGCCAGGCTGGATGAGGCTCTGGCCAGCCTGATGTAGTGTGAGGTGTCCCTGGCCATGGCAGGGGGGTTGGAACTAGATGATCCTTGTGGTCCCTTCCAACCCTGACTGATTCTGTGATTCTATGAAAAGATAGTTATAATGCTGCTACAGGGACTGTCACAAGAGTACATCAGCTATGGAATGATTTCTACAACAAAATACTGGGACAAAACAACAGCAACAAAAAAATCAGCCCAACTATTACAGCTGACCATTTTTGGGGAAAAATATAAATAAAAAATCAAAATCCAGAATTTCTTCTGCAGCAAATGTATAGGTATACTATGTCTATATATATATACATATGTCAACTCAGCCATAAAAATCTTCTTTCAGGCATTGTGGTAGGTTGGAAATTTACCCTCAACTTTGCCAGGCCAGCTCAGTGGAAGCAAACGAAAGCTGTATTTGCAAGCAAATCTACAGTCTACAACAAAATGCAATGAATATGTACAAATATACAGTATTCACAATATTTACAGGTATTTACAATTAACAAACAGCACAAGGACCCCCCCTGGCCAAAAGACCAGGGGAGCTGTAACAGCTTCTCCCTCCCTGCCTTCCCCTTACCCCCCTGTACACAAGGGACGAGAGAGAGAAGCAGAGATATATCAGACTTAGCCAAAATAAAAGCAATGCAGCCAAGGTCAGTAAAGTCAGTTAGTATCTCCCCAGTGAAGAACCAAGAAGAGAGAGAGAAATCATTTTGGGAGCCAAATCTTATGGGAGATATCCCCCCAATGGAATTGTTTAGAAAAATCATTATTTTCCTTTTTACACCCAATAGTGATTTATTTATATTTTTACTACTTTCTGCTCAAGATAGATAACCAATAACAAAGCAAAGTAAGACATTTGATACTACTAGTCAAATGCTTTCTAACACTTGAAACTAGGCTTTTCAACCCTAATCTAGCAGCAAATCCTATAGAAAGCAACCTGACATTTACTTTAGACTCTACTCTCAGAAATAAAAATAACTATCACTACCATAGCTGTTTCTCTAATAGAGAACAACTACATCAACTTCCTAGTAAGAGTATTGTGTAGTGGTAGAGTTTTGCATTGTTCAGCTAACTTATTTCCTATATTTATTTTCATCAGAAAAAAAAAATATACTATTTTAACAAGATTAGTGTTATTTTCATTAAGTTATCACCAGTATTTTAGAGAAGCATGGCTATATATGACCTAGATAGACCACAGAATCATAGAAAAATCTAGGTTGGATGGGATCTCTGGAGATCATCTGATTTAACTGTTCTTGAAAGTAGGGCTTTAAAATAGATATTCCAAGGTTCCATCAGGTCAAACCTTGAACACTTCCAACAAGGAAGAGACTACCCTTCTCTAGGCAACCTATTTACAGGGTTTAATAGTTGTTTTTTTTCTTTTATATCCAGGCCTCTCATTTTGAAACAAGCAAACAAAACCAAAACAAGCAAAGAAAACAAAGCACCAAACAAAAACCCAAAAATCGCAAACAAAACATGGTGAAAACTCTGCAAACAGAAGAACAAATACAAAACTAGTTTAGTACAATAGGAATTTCATCCTCAAATTTCAACACACTAGCCTTATGTACTAGACTAATGACTTCATACTTGGATGATGTCAAGTCTGAAATCTCTGTATGTCAGAAACTATCCAACACCAGACAACTCTCATGTCTTAACACTAGCAATGCCACAGGAACCAACATGCATTAGAAGTCAATGTCTATAGAAGTCAATGTCTACAGAATCCTTATTTCAAGTAACTACAGTTTATAATATGTGTATCTGCTTATTTGTTTGTGGTTGAAGAACTTGGTAATATTCAGCAATCCCTTTTGGTGGCTACTTCTGGCAGCAATCACAGGCACACAGGCATGCCAGGATGTCTCTGATCATGTATATACTACTACACTCACCTCTTAATATCCCAGCCAGCCACCCCTCTATGCCCAAGACCTTCCTCTTTTCTGCTCAAGCCTTCAAGACCCACGCATGCTGCCACATTGCCAGTCACCTCTCCAGTCATGCCTGGACCTAAGTTGGAGGATGTAGAGTGAGGTGATACAGGTAGTGGTTGAGCCCAAGTCAACCAGCTGCTCGCTCATTACGCTGTGAGCAAAGCAACATATACACCAGCCAAGTCTCACACTAAAGGCCTGTCCTAAGGGCAGGCACTAACCTTTTTCAGAGAGTTCACAGCTGAATGTCTTGAAGACATTACAGTTTATTTTTAATAAAACGTTATGTTGAAACTAACCAACAGAGCTGGACATTACTGGAGTAGTGATGGGCAACGAGCATGCTCTTCAGACAACAAAACAGACTCAAGAGTTAGGACTTCCATTTGATTCAACGTTGGTTTAGGTCACCTGACAGCAGCATCAAAGCTGAAAGCACTGAAGAAACAGAAACTTCCGCCTCATTTACTTGTCACGTATCAACTGCCAAAAGGGATCTCAACGGATGGAGAGGAAGCCAGGCATGTCACGCCATCTGACCTTATCTGCTGGCAAGAGGCACACTCACCGGTTGCCTTGAAGCTGCCACCTAATCAATCCAGTAGAACAGGCTTTTTTTTATTACCTCTGTTAAGAGTTCAGCTTCCCCTTCTAACGTACAGCAAATGGCTGCAAAGCCAGTTTCCTCCTGGCTTCTGGCAAGGAAAGCAAACTAGCTTCAATGAACGATGCAGGCCATCGATAACCGAGAGAAGGTCATTCTGCAGGCCTGGGTGTGTGCATCTGGCAGCTGAGGACCACTGATACACAAAGGACTGACCCAGTGCTGCAACCATCCATACAGCCAAGGTGAGGTGACACATACAGGAACACCTTTTCCAGAGGTGCTGTAGCATTTGGCCTACAATTACTTTTGTAGAGAAATGTATCAGGATAATTATGTTATTTTGGGCATAGAAGTAATTTTACTTAAGTAGTAGAGGGGGTGAAACCAAGTTTGGCATTTAACTTAGTATGTTCTGTTTACAAATGCTGGGGCAATGGGAAGCAGAAGGGAAAATGGGAAAAAAGTAATAAAAATCTACTTTTGGCCTTTGGTTTATGAGGTAATAAAAAAGCTATGGTGCTAGGCATCTAGCAGACTAAACAACATGCAGATTTATTTTCTTCATATCAGCTTAGCACCAGTTGTATTTGTCTCTGGCTGCTTGCTTTGACACCCAAAAGAGAAATTCTATACCAGTTCTCTTACACCAGAAAAGATTTACTTCCCCGGTAATTAGAAGAAAGAACACAGATGACACTGCTCCAAGAAAGTCAGACATAGCAGGCACTGGCTAACAAGTAATAGAGTTTGTAATTGCTCTTGCTCTGGAGATGACTGGATGACAGAACCAACTCTAGACCCCAGTACATCAGATTCTAGAAAAATCACTTGTTAAGATTGCAGTTCAATTTAATTAATTATCTCAGCAGGTGCTATTGGAAGAATATGTCAGCCATCAAAACTGCTTTTAATAAAGGGTCAGAGTGCCCCTTCCCAATCTAAGGAAAATGGACACCACCTTATGAGTAAGCTTGGTTTCCTATACAAAACATCACAACTATTTTGCTTCAAGAGCTCATGATTTCAGAATGAAGACATCAACACAACAGTAAGTTATTCTAGTGACAAATTACCTTTACTACTGGGTTATTCTAGTGACAAATTACCTTTACTACTGGGTCTATTCTTTTGCTTCAAGAGGAGCGAGCTCATGATTTCAGAATGAAGAAATCAACACAACAGTAAGTTATTCTAGTGACAAATTCCCTTTACTACTGGGTCTATTCTGAATATACACAGCTTCATATTACACTGAATCATACCACTTGGTTGCCACAAAAATTTCAGTTGCTCCCAAGTCAGATATAGCTGTTTAAAAACCAAGTATATTTAGGTAATTAACACTTAGCATAAAACCAAATGCATGACTATCTCAGCATTTTGAAGTCAATATACTCAGTTCAATATAAATAAACATTTATGATCAGACGATCTGCCTGGTGAATGCAGGGCAGGCTGTGGATGTAGTCTACCTGGACTTCAGCAAAGCCTTTGACACCATCTGCCACAAGAAGCTCCTGGCAAAGCTGGCAGTTCATGGCTTGGACAGATTCACTCTGAAATGGGTCAAGAACTGGCTGGAGAGCTGAGCTCAGAGAGTGGTGGTGAATGGTGCCACATCCAGTTGGTGGCCAGTCACTAGTGGTGTCCCCCAGGAATCAGTGCTGGGCCCCATCCTCTTCAATATCTTTATTGATGATCTGGATGAGGGGATTGAGTCCATCATCAGTAAGTTTGCAGATGATACCAAGTTAGGAGCAGGTGTTGATCTGCTAGAGGGTAGGAGGGCCCTGCAGAGGGACCTTGACAGGTTGGATGGGTGGGCAGAGGTCAATGTGATGAGATTTAACAAGGGTAAGTGCAGGGTTCTACACTTTGGCCACAACAACCCCAAGCAGTGCTACAGGCTGGGGACAGAGTGGCTGGAGAGCAGCCAGGCAGAGAGGGACCTGGCGGGTGCTGGTTGATAGTAGCTGAACATGAGCCAGCAGTGTGCCCAGGTGGCCAGGAGAGCCAATGGCATCCTGGCCTGGATCAGGAATAGTGTAGCCAGCACTGGAGGTTATTCTTCCCCTGTACTCAGCACTGGTCAGGCCACACCTTGAGTCCTGTGTCCAGTTCTGGGCTCCTCAATTCAAGAGAGATGTTGAGGTACTGGAATATGTCCAGAGAAGGGCGATGAAGCTGGGGAGGGGTCTGGAACACAAACCTATGAGGAGAGGCTGAGGGAGCTGGGGGTGTTTAGCCTGGAGAAGAGGAGGCTCAGGGGGGACCTCATTGCTGTCTACAACTACCTGAAGGGAGGTTGTAGCCAGGTGGGGGTTGGGCTCTTCTCCCAGGCAACCAGCAGCAGAAGGAGGGGACAGAGTCTCAAGTTGTGCCAGGGGAGGTATAGGCTGGATGTTAGGAGGAAGTTCTTCACAGGAAGAGTGATTGTCCATGGGAATGGGCTGCCCAGGGAGGTGGTGGAGTCTCTGTCCCTTCAAGAGAAGCCTGGATGAGGCACTTAGTGCCATGGTCTGGTTGATTGGACAGGGCTGGGTGATAGGTTGGACTGGATGATCTTGGAGGTCTCTTCCAACCTCCTTGATTCTATGATATATTGACACATAAACTGAGTTTACCAACTTACCACAGATTTTAAACAACTGTGTAATTGTGGTCTTCTCTTCATACTGATAAGGAGAAATAACTAATTTTGCATTACAGATCAGAGTTAAGTGTGGTATTTCCATCACATCAAAATTAAGAATTTCACAACTAATAAAGCCCTCCCCCCAAAAAAGAAATTCCCAATGAGAGACACAGGAATGCATTTCAGCAGCCAGGCCACAGTGAACACCAGTGTAAATTTACCTTCACGTTATGTAATCTAATGAGATAAGGCATTAAGTCTCTAAGGAAATGGGGGAAAAGTATTCAAAGCACTCTATTTGTGCTTGAGCATTTACTAAACATGAAGCTTGTGCCAAAAGGGTAATATCACAACACACTGCCCTCTCTTAATAGTAAGTGCAGACATTAACTACAACAAGATGTCAAAAACCCTATCCCAAATGCAACTGTGTATTTGAAAACAGCCAGCTGGAGAGGGTCATCATGGTGGGCAATTATTATATAGTAATGTATCAGAAAAGCACGTTATTAATAGGAATTGTCTGTTACCATTACACTGGCAGATAGGGGTTTGTTTCACACTTTGAAGAAATGTGATGTTGCAAGCCTAGGCATTCAGGTACCACAAAAGTATCACAGTGTATCAGAGGCTGTAAGGGACTTCAAGAGATCATCAGGTCCAACCCCCTTGCCAGTGCAGGATCACTGAGGGGAGTCTGCACAGGAAGGCATCCAGGACTCTGGAAAGTCTCCAGAGAAGGAGACTCCACAACCCCCCTGAGCAGCCTGTTCCAGGGCTCTGTCACCCTCACTGGAAAGAAGTTTCTCCTCATGTTGACCTGAAATCTTTTATGTTCTAGTTTGAACCCATTGGTCCTTGTCTTATCACTGTGAACCACCAAAAAGAGACTGGCTCCCTCCAGTTGACACCCACCCCTCACATCTTTTTAGACACTGATCAGATCCCCTCTCAGTCTTTTCAAGACTAAATAGCCCTAGGGCTCTCAGTTTCTCTTCATAGGGAAGATGCTCAAGTCCCCTAACCATCCTCATGGCTCTCTCTTGGATTCTCTCCAGCAGTTCTCTGTCTTTCTTGAACTGGGGAGCCCAAAACTGGACACAGTGTTCCAGGTATAGTCTCAGCAGGGCAGAGTAGAGAGGTAGAAGAACCTCCCTAGCCCTGCTGGACACACCTTTCTTGATGCATCCTAGGATACCATTGGATCTCTTGGCCACAAAGGCACATTGTTGTCCCATGGAGAACTTGCTGTCCACCAGCACTCCAAGGTCTTTCTCTGTGGAGCTGCTTTCCAGCAGGGTGTGATGGTTTTAAGAGTGTCTTTAATTTGTCACACTGTGACACAGTGCAGCCCTTAACCTGTACTGGTGCATGTTGTTATCCCTTCCCATTCATTTCAGGCAGATACTACCTGATCCACAAAGTGCACTGTCTAGAAGCAGAATACTGTTAGTCACTTAAGTGCTTCTTAATTGAATACTGAAATACACTCACGCTCCATCAGTTATGTGGTACTTTCACTTACAGGTATGAATGAAAAGTATAAATATTTAATCTGAAAAATAATGAATTGATATCTGCTCAGGAAAGGCATAAATCAAAATAAAATATAATCTTCCCCATTATTAAGCACTGACTCATTTCCTAGCTAGCATAAAAACACTGTGTTCCCCTTAATCCTGGAGCATTATCAGCTCCCACGTGCCAAATCACCACCTTCCTTCAGGTAGGCATCTTTTTCTCCAAGTGTACATTTTCAATACCAACAGGAAGCCTACATAACCAAGGCCAGAAAACAAACTTGCAATCCACTGAATTTAATGAACAGAAAGTTGCAATTAAGAGAGCTTCTTTACCACAAGAGTAGTTCTAATACAAGGGGAAGTTCTGAAATCTCTCAGGGATTTTTGGCCACTTGCCACATCATCAGTGCACACCGACTGGCACAGTCCCACAGACTTATGAAACTTTCTGGCAACTACTTCAAACAGATGTGTTGCTAAGTCAAATTAATTTGGAAGCAAGAAGAATCAGTTGCTGAATGTGCTCTGCCTTTTAACAAAAAAACCCTCCATCATGGCTGCAAATATAAAACCCCACACACCTGTATGCAGTTTGATTAAAAGCTACTGATCATTTAATTGAACAAAGTACAGTATCACAAACCTTTTCACGGGTAAAAAGCTGCACAACGTTTACAAACTGAATTTCCTCAGTGACACTTCAAAATGTATGCTGCTTTTGGAGTAAAATGGAAGGTATGATTTTCATCCACACAATTGTTACCCACGTTTAGAAATTGTATCACAGTCTCACAGTACATCAGAGGTTGGAAGGGACCTCAAGAGATCATCAGGTCCAAACCCCCTGCCAGAGCAGGAGCACTTAGGGCAGTTCACACAGGAATGCATCCAGGTGGGTTTGGAAAGTCTCCAGAGAAGGAGACTCCACATCCCCCCTGGGCAGCCTGTTCCAGTGCTCTGTCACCCTCACTATAAAGAAGTTTCTCCTCATGTTGAGCTGAAATCTTCTATGTTCAAGTTTGAACCTGTTGTTCCTTGTCTTATCACTGTGAACCACCCAGAAGAGCCTGGCCCCCTCCACTTGACATCCACCCCTCACATCTTTTTAGACACTGATCAGATCCCCTCTCAGTCTTCTCAAGACTCAAAATCCCCATGGCTCTCAGTCTCTCTTCATAGGGGAGATGCTCAAGTCCCCTAATCATCTTTGTGGCTCTCCCTCAGATTCTCTCCAACAGGGAGATTGTAAAGAAAATTTAAAGAAAAAAAGAAAGAAAAAAAAACCAAAGATGTGTTGTATGGCTACTGCCTTTTAAAAATTATTTCATTAAATACACAAATAATTTCAAGTTTTAACTATTCAAACTCATATATGACTAAGTTCTTCGCAGGTTTTTCAGATGTCACACAAACCAAATTATATTTACAGAAACAAGCTTTGAACAAAAAAGGCTTTACAAGTTCCTTATTGCAATAGGGTATTTTCCATAAAATGATTCCCAGAAGACATGATATCTTTTCAAACTAATCCTGACTAATGTACAAAATAATTTTGAGAGTGGCTTATGATCTACTCAAACTAAAGCCCACCAGTGAATTTCCATCAATTGAAAATTGTGGCACTATTTTTTACCAGGCATTCAAGAAAGAAATGTGTGAAGGTGGTAACAGGCACAACACACACTGAGACTGCAACCAGGTTTACCATATCAATCAAGCAAACAGAAAGGCAAGTCTTACAAATTGCATCAGTTCATGAATGGAGAGAATCAAGATTTAAAATGAGTTAGGTATACACAAGGGTGGAAATCTTAATCAAACAAAGTAGTCTAGAGAGCACCATGTGAAAGAGCAAACTGTCAGAGAACAAGAATTGTATCTCCTTAAAGCCTTCAGACAATTAATAAAATCCACTGACACACTGGACTGAAAAATAAGGAGCCATGGACATGATAAAAGTTGGAACTATAGCATAACTATGGAGTTCATCCACTCTACAGGCCAGGATTTTATCCAAAATATTTTAAATGAGCTTCCAAAGTGCTTTAATAAATCTTTACCAACATAGGAATACCTAGAAGCATGTGTAAAAACTAGAAACTGTCCCCTCCCCTAAGAACCACTGAAAGCCAATCACGACAACTTGTGCTCACTAGGTTGCTCAAAAACACCTTCCTACAGTAAACATGGACTAACACATTCTGAAAGAACTCACACGAAGATAAGGCAAGCTGTACTTCAGCATGTGCTAGCTGATCTTCCAACCTGACCACTGAATCACAGAATTAGCCAGGCTGGAAAAGACTTTCAATCATCAAGTCCAACCGCTCACCCAACACCATCTAATCAACTAAACCATGGCACTTAGTGCCTCATCCAATCTTATTTTAAACATTTCTAATTACGACCTGCTTTATCTATAGGCTATACGTGTCATTTAGAACATTAGCAACACATGCAAGAAGCCACCCTCTTCCAGACAAACCATTAGCATTGGAGTGACCACGACAATCAGAAAATCCTTGCACGTGCAGAACTTCAGCTACATGCCCAAGTCTGCCTACAAACAAAAGTTGTGTCTCTTCCTGTACTGTTATTGCCCGAGAAGTGTAGTCCTTTCCCACCTGTGTAACAATATTAAGAGAAAAACAACACACAGAAAAACCAAAAACACCGAAACAAAACACAAAAAACTCTTAAAATTGTGAAAATTATGAAAAGCATTTTACACTGCCACAGATGTAGAAACAGAAGCCAACTGCACACACATCCAATACTTGGGATAAAAATATTAAGCTCTAAAACAGTCCCACCCCAACTCAATGAAAGAGAGATCAGGATCTACATTCACACGACTGCAGGCAAAGCAACACAAACACAACACCACAGTACAAAAGCCCAGATGCATGCAAGTCACAGCTCAGGCTCCCAGCTTTGATTCATAAAATGCGTCATTCCACACAGCTATCATAACTGTATCACATAACTCGCTAGGGAAACAGCCATGGTTACTCATCACAGTTTGGTGTTATGAACTGCTTGCTTTCCATTACACTACACACACCAAGATTAAAGTCTGTCTGGGGGTGGAGGGAGAGGACAGCAGCAAATCAGTGAACAAGATGTCAAATTGTTACTACTTTCATACTTTAAAGTGCAAACAAAACGGCGTTTGACTTTATAGTGAAATACTTTTTTGTTGATTTCAGCTGCTTACAACTGTCCTTTTTCCAAAGCTATTTTTAAAACTCGTGTTTAGGCTAAAAAAAAAAACCACAATTGGTTAATAGTGTAAATAATAAATTAATTAGAAAAGTTTTCTCCTTCTTACTATACAAAAAAAAGAAATGGCGGCTTTACTTTGTGCACGTGGCATGTTTTATTTAAAATTTAAAAACATACTGTTGAGGCATCCAGCCCTGGTTAATAATACTGGTACCTGTCAGAATCAATAAAATTAAGGTTACTACCAAACTATTGGAACTGTATTTGCCAGCTACAAAGACTGAAGCTTTTTATGACTCCACAATAATATTACAATTGTTTGTCTTTCAAAACATAAAAAATGGAAGCACAATTTAGTACTGTCTACCTCACCATTTCAGAAACTAAACCTCTTAGTTTGCTTGAAAGGTTATGTAAACTTAAAGGGACAGTACATAATTAGTTTCCCATTACATTAACAATAGAAGAGCAAGGCAAAGTTAGAATAACTTTATGTACATCCAGCTTTCTTGTGCTTGCAGAGAACTCAAAAATATATTGATTTTGTTTTCACCTCAATGATGAAAAACCTCTTTAACCCCTTGTAAAACTTTACCCCCCACTATGATAACATAAATGTACAGGTTTTTACTCCCATTTTCATTAATTTCTGTGAGCAACATGACTAAATCTTAGTGGAGAAGTTCTAAAAGGAAAAACAAGGGATCACTACGATTGGTAAATTACTACCTTAGTACTGCACAGTATTAAGAATAACTATTTAATAAACTTCAGAGTGCAGGAGCTATGAGGCTGAATTAGTAAAATAAAAGCTGGTTGTTAATAAAGCTGACAGCAGGTGGCTGTGACAAGGACTACTACATTTCCTCTTGAAAGATACTGAATTGGTCAATACAAGTAGGCATGCAACATAGTACTTCGTGTGTATTTCTACTTTATGATGCAGGGATAAGCACCCATATCGCTTTTGGCAAAGCAACACCTTTCAAAAAGCCCCAAATTCCTTCTGCTAGAAGAATTATGATCACTTAGCTTAGAAGAGTTCCTCCCAATTCCAGGTTCTGAAAAACGCAGAACCCTTTCCTCAGCAGGGCTTTTAGTCATACTACTTCAAAATTGGGACATTTTCTCTCTCTCCTCATCATCAGACACTGCTGTAAGTGCTTGTATGAAGCCCAAACTTGCCAAGAATGGGAACTGATGATATTACAGCCAATAGAGCGATTAACGTATGCCTATGCAAGCTTCACTCTTTCTTGCAATCTCTGTTTTGTCTGTAAAACTCTATTGCTTGGCTACTGTTCTGTAATCTCCATATTGAAGAGACTTGCAGAATTTTATCAGGTGGAACGTAGTCACAAAACTCAAATTAACCCATTCCTCATGATCTTCCTTCCAAATAGGCAATTAGGATAATATGCTGGCTTCAGACTAAGGGCCACACAGTCTGTAGATATCCATTGCATTCCTTATGCAGTGTTCACAATGAAGATTCTTGGAGAGAAGAATTCCATTAAGATGCATGCTGAGATGAGATAGCAAGGTCACATGAGAAGAGAAGGCCCTCAGACAGTGAAGTGTGCCAACCAAAGCTAAAGGAACTCTCAGAACAGTGAAAAAAAAAAAATCACGGAATCATAGAATGCTAAGGGTTGGAAGGGACCTCGGAAGATCATCCAGAGCAGGATCACCTAGAGCAGATCACACAGGAAAGCACCCAGGAGGGTTTTGAATATCTCCAGAGTAGGAGGCTCCACAACCCCCCTGGGCAGCCTGTTCCAGTGTTCCATCACCCTCACAGTGAAAGAATGTTCCCTCCTGTTTCCATGGAATGGAAGCCCATGCCTCAACTTCCATCCTTTGCCACTTGTCCTGTCATTGAGCATCACCTAGCAAAGCCTGGCTCCATCCTCTTGGCACTCACCCTTTACATATTTATACACATTAATGAGGTCACCTCTCAGCCTCCTCCAAGCTAGAGCTCCAGCTCTCTAAGTCCCTCAATCATCTTTGTGGCTCTGTGCTGGACTCCTCCAAGCACCTCCCTGTCCTTTTTAAACTGGGGGGCTCAGAACTGGACACAGTATTCCAGATGCAGCTTCACCAGGGTAGAGTAGAGAGGGAGGAGAACCTCTCTCGACCTACTAACCACAGTACTTATACGCCTAGAATGGCATTGGCCTTCTTGGCCACAAGAGCACATTGCTGCCTCACGGTCATCCTTCCATCCACCAGGACCCCCAGGTCCTTTTCCCCCTCACTGCTCTCCAACAGGTCAGTCCCCAACCTGTCCTGGTCCATGAGGTTGTTCTTTCCCAGGTTCAAGACTCTACACTTGCCCTTGCTGAATTTCATTAAATTTCTCCCTGCCCAGCTCTCAGCCTGTCCAAGTCTTGCTGAATGGCAGCACAACCCTCTGGTGTGTCAGCCACTCCACCCAGTCTGGTGTCATCAGCAAACCTGCTGACAATGCACTCTGTGCCCTCATCCAGGTGACTGATTAATATACTGAACAGTACTGGTCCCAGTACTGACCCCTGAGGGACTCCACTAGATACAGGTGTCCAACTAGACTCATTGACCACAACTCTCTGACTTCTTTCCTCTATCTTTCCCAAGTTTTTTTCTGCAAATTGGTTTTCAAATACCTCACATCTTCCTGAGGAGTGCCACGTGGAGAATCTGTAATCCAAATGCATGCCCAGAGCCCAGATTTTGTTGGACTTCTCCAACTTGCAAGACAAGAGCACAGGGAACTCACTACATGAGCAACAATACAGCAGTGCACCGAGCACCAATGAGGTTTTGAAGTTTCTGTTGAATCTTCCTAGCCCAGCAGATAGGAACCCTTTGCTGCCATCACTCATAAGGAATGTTTAGAAATCTAAAACACAAAACCTAACAGACAGACATGACCAGACTTCAACTCCACAGCAATTTCAGCACAGCTCAAGCAAATGAATTGTATAAGGAAGCACAACGTTTTCCTTAAAGAGAAGACTCCTCAAGATTTTGAATGCAATTTGCCAACAGGAGGAGAAATTAAGTCCAAAACAAGCCTTCATTAAGCAAAACTATTGGAGACTGTTGTCTGTATTATCTGATTTCCTAGCACTTCATTAAGTATTCTTCTATGCAGGGATATGAAAAGAAGTATAAAAGGAATACAAAGTCCCGTACAGGACATGTGACTAAGTTTCATTTTACAACGCTAATTATAGAAGTCAGAACCCAATAAAGTTCAGTACATGCTGATATGAAGGCAACGATATCTTAGGCTATGGGAAGACTAGAATAAATTAATTCAAGATAAGTCAGGATAGAACTTGCAGCACATCTGCTATTCCACTCCAAATGCCTCTGTGGCTGCTATTTCCCCTCAGTAAACATCCTGAGAGCATAACTTACCTCCCATTAATTCACACTTGTCATGAGGTAAGACCTACACACCTTTGCATTTTTAGGCCCTGGTAACAAGAAAACATGATAGCTCATGAATGGCATCTAACTCTGAAACAAAACTGTAGGTGCTCATACTAACACCTCCACATAGCCTGGACTAAGTTGGCTAAACCTTGCTTTTCCTGTGCCCTTAAGGGACAACCCCAGTTCAGAATTACTTGTCGACTGATTGATCTGGGTAGCTTCCTAGCCAAGGGATATCCATCCAACGTTCCAGCCCAAGGTATCCAATGCTCCATCAGAGACTGAAATCTCAGGGCTATAGATTCTCATCAGCCAGACACCTGCAAGCTTGACGCACTAGTGCTCATCACTGTTGTGCCAAACCAATCTTGCTGATGAACCTCATGCACTATAGAATTCAAATACAGATGACACTGCTACAAATTGGTAAAGGGGATAAGAGAAGCCAACACGACAGACTAACACCAACTAAGAGGAGGAGGAATCATTCTGCCCTGGTGAGGCCACTGTGTCCACCTGGAGCACTGTGTCCAGTTCTGGGCTCCCAGTGCAATAGGTGCAGGGAATTACTGGCACGAGTCAAACAAAGGGCCATGAGGATGATCAGGGGACTAGGACATCTCCCTTACCAGGAGAAACAGAGAGACCTCAGGCTCTTCAGCCTGGAAAAAAAGAAGACTGAGAGGGGATATTATACATGCATATAAATATTTGAAGGGTGGAGGTCAAGATGATGGGGCTGAGTTCTTCTCAGTGGTGTCCAGTGATAGGACAAGGGGCAGTGGGCACAAACCAGAACACAGGAGGTTTTACTTGAACTTAAGGAGAAACTACTTTGAGGGTGACAGAGCACTGGAACTGGCTGCCCAGAAAGCTAGTGGAGTCTCCTCTGGAATTTTTGAAAACCTGCCCGGATGTGTTTCTGTGCAGCCTGATCTAGGTGCATCTATGTTAGCAGGGGGGTTGAACTAGATGATCTCCAGAGGTCCCTTCCAATCCCTACTGTTCTATGATTCTTTTTTTTTTTTTTTGCTTAGCATCCTCAAAACTGTAGTTTTGGGAAAACAACTGAACAATGCCATTCTCTTGCTTTTGCACTTCAGTGCAATCTTTTCAGAGATAATCACATACTGTTGCCTCTGACAGCAAGCAGTTCTCAACTTCATGGTTATGAAGTTTATGGAATTGTTTCTCATTCAAAAAAAAAAAAAAAACAGAAAAATGAAACAAAACAAAACACAAACTTCCTACAAAACTTAGAATGCACATTTACCATACCTAAAATAGTATAGTTTGTAATAATGGTCCTCACAACCATTAAGCTTTAGTTTACTTTTAACTACTTGAGTAGTAATGAAGAAATAGCCCCATGTATAGATGCCAGATGAGCAAATATTATTTGTGAATACACAAAGTGACAAAACAAAAAAAACTGCACACTGTTTCTGCATTTAGTTCACCTTGGAGATTTTAACACTAATGACTTCTGTATACAACACTGTCAATGTTGTGCCTACATAAGGTTACTCTTTCAGTCTATGTGAAGCTATCGTTTACTCATCAGTACAAAAAGTAGGTCACAGCTGAGAAATACATGGAGAATCATAATGCTATTATAAAAACTCACCCAAGGTCTTTAGAAAATCAGTGGTATTTTAGACCACTGCAGTGGATGAAAACAAGGTTTATCACGTAACAAGTCATAAACACATGCAAAAAGGTGGTGTTACTACCACACTAATGTTTTCATGATCGTCTTTTGCATTAGTAAGATTACACCAATAATACAAATTGATAAATTAAGAAGCAGTTATGGAGCTTACTGGATATGCTATTAAATTACAAAGTTCACTTAACTGTGGTTTTATTATGATCTTGGATTGTACTAGAAGTGTTTTGGAGGCATAGGGGTAAAAAGTTAAGTATTGTACAGTACATGTCACCATGATACTACCCAAAATTTCTGTCCTGAAATCATGAACTATCCCAGTTTTGGAATGTGTGATAAAAAAGACAATAACTTGACACAAGAAATGCTTATTGTATAACAAAGAGAGATAGTTAAGTGTTAAGCTGTTTTTCCAGGAATCTACTGTCAGCAATACTAGTGTTCAATGAAACAAAATTAGTCTTATCAGCACAAATTGATTCTTCAAATGAACGTTTCTGTAAAGTGTAGAAATATGTGGAAAAATACATTTATTAGACATTTGTCACCAATTCATCAAGACAGTTCAGCCATAAGTCATTGCCAGAGAATGTCAGCATTGTGAAAATTCGGCATTTGCAAGTTTTTTCAGACACAGTAATGAAGCTGACCTTTCCTCCCTGTTTGTTAACAGTCTCAGGTAATTCAGGACAATTTGCTGCTTCTACAGATTACTTTCACACTAATTTAGGGGTGAAAAAAGTGTGCAAGTGTGATGCCTCTTCAGAGCTACGTAAGCATCTACACATCTAAACTCATGTTTTATATATATTTTTTCCATGCAACATTGCACAAGCACTTCAATAATATATTTCTATCAAAAGAGCAGTTTTGTGTGATCATAGCGGCAGTGCCACTACTCAGTATCACCAAAGCACTAATTTCTTCTTATTTCTATCACATAGGTACTAGAGAAGTAGTGATTTGTATGACAAGCTGTTTAGCCACGACAGAAACAGCCACTCTAGGAGGGAAAACCAAAAAGAAAGGAACGAGCCACTGGAGGAGAGGCTGACTAATTCTGTGTAAGGAGAGGAAATGAGAAATGCTGCGGGACAAGTGGGAATTCCATATCAAAAGAAGTTTCACCTTTTAAAGGTGCCCTTGCATTTGTTTCACAACGCCAGCAAGCTAACTTGTTTTCACACTTCGTTATATATACCTATATCATCTATATGCTAGAGAGATTGATACGGATATATTATGCATTGCAAAGTTTTATATCGCCACTCTCCAAGTCAGCACTCAAAATGCTGACAGTAACCCCTGTGGAGACCTGGCAGCCCTCGAGGTGAAGTGGCTCCTGACACAGCACCACAGATTAGTTATCTCTGGGCTTGGCGTTTTGATCGCTTGGCAAAGCCGTGCCCAGGCACCGTCCGTCCGAGCGGGCAAGGGCCGGGCCGCTCCGCAGCGCTCTGCTCCTATACCTGCCTAAAGCATTCGGTACTCCGGTACTCGGACGGGTTCCAAAAACCTCTTAGGAGAGGTGCTGCGACAGCGATCTAGGGGAAGAAAAGGTCGGAGAACAGCCAAACCAACCCCACAGTAAGAGGCAGCAAAGGCAAGGGCAGGAGCAAGCGGGGAGAGGACGGCACCTTCCTCACTCACTTCCCGGTGACTCGGCGGCGTCCACCTGTCCATCCGCCGGACCCTCACACTTTGCTGAAATCACAAGGTGCGGAGACGAACAGAAAACAGAGGGACCCTGTGGAGTGGAGCAGTGCCGCGCGCCGGGGCGCCCCGACCCGCCCGCTCCCCGCCAGCACGGCGAGTTACAGGCTAACAGTCAGCCCGGCATCGCCGCTCACCTTCCCGCTTGCTTTCCCACTTGCACCCCGCTTCAGCCCCGCCAGCTGTCGGGAACAGCCGTCGCCCCCGCCGCCGCTCTCCCGCGAGACCAGCGGCCAGCCCAGCACCGGCACAGGGCCAGCTGCCTGCCAGGGCACTCCGCCGGCCGGCCGGCCGAAGAGGAGGAGAGGAACGGAGACGGCCCGGGCAGCACCGCCGCCCCCGCCTCCTGGAGGCGCCCTGGCGGCGCCAACTTTTCCCCACAGCTCGGCTTCCGCGCCCCGCGACGCTCCCGCTACCGCCGCCCCGCCCGGTACCTGCCGCGCCGCCCCGCGCCGCTGCTGCCGCCCTGCTCCCCCAGGCGGCGCAGAAGACCGTTGCGGCCGCCGCCGCACAGACCGAGGCGAGCAGGTGCGGAGTGCGGGATCACAGAGCCCACCCCGCACCCGCCGCCGGCTCCTGCGCCTGGGCAGGGCGGGGCGGCGATGAGCGAGAGAGCCCGCCCGCCCGCACGCGCCCCCTAGCGGGGCCACCGGCCGAGCCCTGCCGCTCCTCCACGCCAAGTCGCCGCTTCGGCTTCGCTCGGATCCCTTCGTCACTTTCCGCCGCTTCCGGAAAGGGGAATGGGCGAAGTGAGGCGAGGTTGGGAGCGTGAATGGGAGTGGAGTTACTCTCAAGTGGCACTTCCTTCACCCGCCTTGCTGCCCCATAGCGGGTGCTGGCTGGCTGGCGGGCACCTGTGTCCGCGTTGCGGGACTGCCCCGAGCGGCGGCTGTAGCGGTTCTAATCGTGTCCCTGTGCCGGTGGGAGGGGAGGGGAGGAGAGGGCAGGGCCGGCCTGGACCTGTTGTCGGAGGTGCCTGGTGTGCGGGCTGTGCTTCCTGGCTACGGAGCATGTCGGGGGTTTAGCGCGCGGCGCTGGGAGCGCCCCATGTCAGCCGCCTGAGGCCCGGGCCGGCGGGCTGACAGTGCAGTGGTGTAAGCCGGCGTCGTTGCCTGGGTTAGTAAGGAGGCAAATACAGACATAGGTATCATCAAAGCAAGCAGCTTGTAGAACGCCCAGCCTGCTTGCTTCTCTTGAGGAAAGTGGGCAGGGCCTGGCCGTCAGTGAGGTCAGGGATTCGGGACCCCAGACGCCAAGGGGAGATATGTCCTGCCTCCTGCTCTCCTTGCTTTCCTGCTTCTTGCAGAGCATGCTGCAGCACCGTGTGAAGGGATTAGTTCGGGTCTTAGAAGCAGCCTAACTGTGTCAGAGAACTTTACACCCATGCTGATTAACTGAGCTTTGCAGCAGAGCTAATTAACTGAAGCAGAATCTCTCAATGACCAAGCAATTTGGTCTTACGTTTTCTTCAGTGGCAAAACCGG
Organism: Indicator indicator; assembly: GCF_027791375.1. Taxonomy (NCBI): domain Eukaryota; kingdom Metazoa; phylum Chordata; class Aves; order Piciformes; family Indicatoridae; genus Indicator; species Indicator indicator. The sequence goes on along the minus strand of NC_072015.1, from coordinate 39,466,312 downwards.
TTAAAGAAATTTCCAGATGCTTGTTCCAGCCCTTGCGGCACAGTTGTGCTAATGCAACTATAAAGGAGAGCTGAAACAGTCCGGTTACTCAAAAACTCCAATATGTGACACCTGGGTGTTATTTTCATGATCTGTTTTGCCCTCCTGTCTTCAGATGCGTCTGTTAATGCAAATGCAGGGGTAGGAGCAGGGAGAGAGTGAACTGCTGTGACAGAAACATCATGCAAGAAACACAGATCCAGAGAACAGACTTGCCAGAGAATAGCATCCCAGATTATTTCTTGACGTGGCTCTTCTGTTTCAAATCCCTAAATCACACTTTCTGAACTTAATTTAGGGATCTCTGTGCTGTGTCACATATATGCCTGCAATGGATCTGTGTCTTTCCTAAATGCAACTTGTCTCGTGCAGTCTGCATGCTCTGCACTGCTTGCCTCGTCAGCCATTCTTTAGTATGTCATTTTGCTGCCTAGTTTGGGTGAAGCAACCTGAAGGTAGCAACTGCAGACTCAGTGAAGGCAGGGGAAGGGGAGGCAGTTTGTGCATGTCTACAGAGGACTGCCTATACAAATTTGGTTACTGGGAGGAGCATAGCTATATCACGTTTTCCCACCAAGGACAATACACGTTGCTGTTCAGCATGGCTGTTCTGCAGGGTGTTTCAGATATCCTGCAGGTTCCCTTCTACAGTTCTATCTTATGCTCATAATCAGGTTCATTAATACCTACACTGAGAAGCAATCTATCTGAAAGACTTGATTGAGGAAGCCATCTAATAATCTAATCCCTCTTTATTTATAAAAGGTACATAGACTTAATATTGTACACATCTAAATACTACTGAAATATTCAAAGTCAGCAGGCTTAATTCTAATTAACCTGTTCTGAGACCAGAAATAGGTTAATTTGTTAACTCATTCCTTCAGAATGTGAGAATATTTAACTCCAGAGTGATGGAGTTCACAAAAAAGCACTGCTACTGTCAGCCCGTTGGGTCATTGGCCATTGTGTTTCTGTCAGAACCTCTCCTAGTTAATGAATGAGAATTAGACCCCTCTAACACTTAGTATGCCATGGAAGAAAGTTAAAGTTCCTTTAAACTTTAAACTGCATTTTCCAGTCTTAAGTAATTTGTAAGAAATTAGTGATAACCTCTTCCTTTAGAGGGAGTGCAGTAAAATGTGCTACATAACAGATACATTACATTAACGAATGGCCACAGGCCAAGCTGCTACTCCCCATATTAAAGGGTGCTGCTGCCTGCTATCCACATCATCCCATGCAAATCTATAGCAGCATTAATTTAGTGACAGGATAGCCAATACATACTAATTAATCATAATAGGGCCTGATAACTTTCAGAGATGAAATATGAGTCCATTAGGCATTTGATTTAGCTGTTCATTTCCTGTGTTCCCATTAGGACTAAAGCTGTGCAGCAGATAGCTCTTTCATTGCAACATCAGAATTCATACTGATGGGTCTGTGAAGGAAATATGTAATCTCAGTCTTCCCATATGTTAAAACTGTTACCTCTTGTAGCAAGCACTGTCAGTCATACCAGTGAGGAAGAGTATCCCCTGCTCTGTTGACTGGGAGTTGTGGATTTAATGGGAACAAACAACAGGTTGTATTACACACAATTAATTACAGCTCTGAAATTCTGTTCTTGGAAAGCCCTTTCCAAAATTCCTTGGTTGTATGGAAAGGCAGAGAATTCTAGACTGATTGAGATGAGATGAAATAAGCAGCAATGTAATAGTTATGATTGCCACAAAAGGATACCATAGAAGTGCTAGTGAATTTCTCTCACTGGTAGATGATTTTTCTCACCAAATGTCATATCAGCTAATAAAAAAAATAGCTAAGTTTCAAAACCACTTCTGCATGCAAATGTTCCTACACATCTAATTTGTTACAAATATGCTATATTAAATAAATATTAATTCATTACCTGTAAGTCATTTTCCTATCACATAATCAAAAATGTGGACAAAACTAAAATTAAACATTAAAATAACATCCTGAAATAAAAAAGAAAAAAATTAAAAGAAAATTAAAAATCCACCACTCCCCTCCAAAAGAAAAACAGGATAAAGGTTATCTCTGTTAATTTCACCTTTTGTGGCAGAGACATCATTCTTTTCTGCAATTGCATAAACACACTATTTTTTGCAGGATTTCTCCCATTCACTGCACATGGCAATGGCTGCCTTGAGTATGCAGCTGAATACATCTAGGAGTCATTTTTTTTTCAACTTCTTGTTCCTGCGTGTATTTATTCATGTTTCTGAGCGCTTTTAAAATAATAATAACTAAAACACCCCACAGCCTCAGCCTCTGTTCAGTTTACTTAAAAAACAATGCACGCAGATACAGATCAGAGGGAAGAAGTCCTGCTGGATTGACTTCCTCAACATCACCCAGAAGTGCTGCCACAGTAGCAAACATCTCTGATAGCAGTTTCTGGAGCTACCTAGCCAGAGGTCAGGTACTGATTAAAACTTGGGAAGGAAAAAAAAATGTGGATATTGTTACTTTTAATATAGCTAAGGTATCCAGTTAGGGTAACTTTTAGTGATATGAGGAAAAGTGTAGCACTGTAAAAAGTGGAGGGAGAAGAGAAGGCTGCTTATTTGAGCAGCACAGACAGATGGCTTATATTGCCACACTGCAAGTACATGAAACCACAGTGATTTCACAACTTAGCCTGGCTTTCTTTTCTCAATGTTAGCAGCCAGGAAAAGATTAGCTGGAAAAAGTCCTGATCGCTGCTAGGCTATGACTTAGATATAGGTAAAGCACAGAGCATGTTCTAAGATGTAGGTTTTACACTTAGTATCTGGTTTGGGACAACCTAGAGGAAAGAAGTCTGCATAACTGAATTATCAAGCAAGTCTAATGGGGAAAAGTTAAAGATTTGAACAGGCTGAGAATGGGCATGTAAAACAACTGTCTTCAGTCATGTGCAGCTTCCCATGTGGCTGGGATGAAGTACAAACAGCTTCATTCAAAGAAAAGATTATAATTGCATGTTAGAACAGATCTTTCTAGATATAAGACAAACTCCTAGGCAAATGGAAGAATCTTTTTCACTGCATGTTTCAAGTGCACCTTAAGTAAATATATTGTATCTAGGGGTTTGATCCCTTATTGGAGAGGAGTAAAGAAAAAGACTTCCTGAGGCCTCTGTCAATCTGTATCTGGAATCTGTATGACCCATGGAGGGAAAAATGCTTTAGGCAAGCCTCTGCTGAATAAATGTATGTGTGTGTGTATGTATATATCTATATGTATGTATTCTATGAATATATATGTATGTTTACATATATATGTATGTGTATATATATGTATCCTATGAATCTGTGAATATGTGCATGCACACACATGTACAGATTTTCAGAAGTTAATCAACCAAGTTTAAGAGATGTCCTTCAGGTCAGCAAAAGACTCCTCGTTGTCAGAATCACAAATGTACTAAAACTTTTCAATAGATAGCGTGTTTGGGTTTAGTTAGCAATTCTTTATCCTAACTCTTGAAAAGGTTACATTCTGCTTAAAGTCAGTTCACCTTGAGGCAGAAGATCATGATGGGAAACTTCATCCCAGATCATGAAATTCTGGTACAGTTGTAACTGAAGCTGGGTCTTTGTAAGGAAAGCTTTATGTGCTTGCACAGTCTTCATGTTTTTCCCCTCCCACACTTTGACTGCAATTATCAGAACTGTCTATATTTATCTAGAGGCATGTATGAAGCAAGTTGTGTTATGTAGTGATTTGTGAAAAATACATCATGAGGTATGGCTTAGAGTGGATGGGTACCTGAAAAAAAAATTGACACTGGGGCTGTACCTACAAGGTTGCATTTAGTCTTAAACAGTGAAAATACACCAGGCTGTAACAATGTATTTCTAAGGCAAACACTGAAAATACAATCGACTCAACCATTTAAGCTTATGATGTATATGTTGCTGAGAATTAGTCTGTATATACACATATAGAAAATTAACTCATCCTTTTTTATGTCTACTTTGATCATCTGATCAGTAGTATAATGAATGTATGTTTATGTTAAAATTGGCCTTTCTATCACTTAGAAGTGCACACCTCGAACTATCTTTTTGGCTTTGTCTTCCTTTAACTCCTCTGTATAGTCACCCAATGATTTCCTCTTATCAGCTATACATAATTATTGTCACTTAGAAGAGATGGAGACATATTGTTATACTTCACATACTTTTCTTGCAGTCATCTGTAACTGTATTTCCCTGCTTCAGGATATGTCTTTTTGAATAAAATAAAAAATGTAATTCATAGGAGAGAAGTGTCAAAATAATTTTTGCTTTGTCTAAAATTTGCAACTGTTTTACATTCAGCAATTAACCATTTAAAACATATTTAAAGTAATCTCATTTAAATCAATCCAGTATATATGTTTAATATAGCTTCACAAGAGAAATAGCGTGGCACTATTCTAATTTTCTGGGATTTTTTTTCAAGATTTTGTTTCTTTCAAAATTGCCACTCCCTGAAGTAACAGGAGCCCGTTTTGAAGTTCTGTGTCATTTCAATCTGAGATGGAACATTGAAGGAAGCTGCTTTAATTGAGGCTTGAACGATATGGAATTGAGCCTTCAGGGAGTGCTGGGCACTTTTCTTGTCATTCTGGTTGATTGATTTGCATTATGTGGGTGGGGAATGTTGTTGATCAGGCTGTCCATTTTAATTTTGTACTGGTTGTATCAGCTTTACAGAGAAGTACAATCTCAGCTTTAAAGTGAGGGGTGAGCATACAAGACACTGCACTGCAAGCCAAAATAAGTCAAATAGCATCATATGTACTCTTTTAAAAGGTGTAATAGTTGGGTCGACTCAGAATGTTGCATGCTGCAATACATTATCATTAGTCCCTTGTACTGAGTGGCTTCCTTACGGTTTTTGGTTTTCTGATTCACACATATAGGAGCAAGCTGGAAGAAAAGTCTTTTAACTTACGTCAGTCTCCTGATTCTGTGAGAAACACTGCTCTCAATTTAGCAGGCAACAAAACAAGACTTAATGGTAAGACTTGCTAGGTCCCCTAGAGGGAGAAAACCCCAAAGCTTATTTTACTGTTCTGATTTACATTGCAATGTATACCAAACTTGACCTGGCTGCTGTCAGATCACTGTGTCTTGCAGCCAGCACTGCTTGATTTCCTACCAAATCATTCTATTTATGAAGGGTTAAATTAGTCTCCTCTTTTGTTGCTACATGCACATCTATTGCAATAATACTTTCATTACTTTCTTAAAACAAAACAAAACAGTGAGACAACACTACACTTCCTAGTTTTCTGTGAACCATTTCTGCCCAGCGTGGTTAACTGAATAACCGTTCTTGCTCCATTGCTGGTATGACTGCTGTGCCCATTGTGAAAACCAAAAGCATCTTCCAACAGATGCCATATAGGCCAAGTAATGACATTAGAGCTTCTGTGTTATTTGGCACCCTACATGAATATCCTTCCCTTTTGACTATGTTACCATATAGCAGTATTCATGACTGCTCTCAAAAATGGAGAATAAAATCAGGTCCCTCTTCCCCCCCACTCCCCACCCCCTGACAAGGAAAGCATGTTTCAGGAGATTAGTTATCAGAGTAGGTTCTTTCTGAAGGTCACAATTAAAGAAAAAAAAAAATTCTTTTAAGAGGTTGTTAATGAAACATGAAAATGCCTCAGCATTTTTGTATTCAGCACAATTCAGTCCAGTAGCACACAGGTTTATAATCTACCTAAGGGGAGAAGAATTAGGTCTGGAGTCTGGGGAAAACAACATCTTGACTAGACTAATTGATTTCCAGACTTGATGTTTTAAAAATATATACAGTGAAAATCCTCATGAGGCCCTATTTTGGAGGAGGAAGAAGAAGAAGTTATTCTAAATTTGACTATAAGCTTTCATAGAATCATAGAATCAACCAGATTGGAAGAGACCTCCAAGATCATTAGTAACTTTTGGTAACTATGGGGTCTGGTCTCTCCAGGTATTTAGGATACAAAGCAGCTGGAGAGGTTTTCTTCCTGTGATCCAAACATATCTTGCATATGTCTGGCTCTGTTTGTGACAGGCACAAAGAGCAATGTGTGTCAGAGGACTTAAAAGATGGATGTTGCAGCACTGAACTTAGAGATGCCCAGCTCTAGAGTAAGATTAGGACTGCTATATGCAGCGCTTGGTCTGCTTCACCAGAGTATATAGGAAGAATTTTCCAACTTGTATTGTGTTGGAGGACTGCCAACACACTGAGCAGGCAGTGCTTGGTCAACATCTTCAGCAGAGAGATGCTGATGCTAGGGGTGGGAAGTGCTCCCTACAGAAGTACCTGTTAAATCTCACATCACTGCCTCAGACCCTCCAGGAAAGCCCAGCTCTGTCCACTTGGGATCTATTTCCTGGAAGTATGCTCTTGAACATTGTTATGGTTTAGACACTATTTATGTTCCTTATGTTTGGGTTCTAATCAGGACAAGGTGTTACCTGAGCTGTGGTTTCACAGAGCTATTGGTACAAATGTGAGTGTCTGCAGGCATGCAGGACATAGAAGATGTCCCTAAAGTCTCTGATTTGCTAGCTTGTAGACCCTAGGGGCTACAATGCAGGAGTTTTAAATTTAGCCCAGTGCTGCTCCAGGCTTTCCTAAACACCCATTATACCTGGCCTTTCATGATGTTCATGCTTATCTGCACTCTCATGAGAAATGCTCTGAAGCTCTGAAAAGGCTATCATCAGTCTGTGAATTACACATACAGACAGAGAAGGATTAAAAGAGGGCATTAAGGCTGCAGTGATGTGCCCCCAAGTTAGGAAATATTATTGTTAAAGTCGTTCACAGATTTCCAATTCTGCCCTCCTAGAGAAGTTCTGGACTACAAGGTCCCATTTAATATTGGAGTGTTATGTATTCCTTGTCACAAAGTTATCTTTTGACAGCCTTTTAAAAAATATTAGCCAGTTGTAAAAGGAAACATAACCTCTTGTTTTTCTCCACTTTGTTGCAAAACTCAAGTTCATCATGATTTCTCAGAAGTTAGAATTTCAGGCAGTACAAAGCTCCCCAGACAACAGTGATCAGTTTTCCTGGTGTCCTCACAAGGTAAAAATAGGAGGAAGGGATAATTACCTTTGAAATGTCTTGTATGAGGTGGTTTGGAATAGAGATGTTCTCCATGCTATTTGTCACTGACTAATTCTTTTGCTTGTGTGTAATAGAGGCTGGGTTGTCCTTAGTCTGCTATGAATGTTTCTGTTGCTTTTCTGTACAGAGTGGGCCAAGGGATGGAAGTGCTTTACTGCTATTCTGGACTCTTAGGTCTGTATCTTAGATCCTTAAATTGACTCGTTCCTTTCCAAAGTAAAAAAGGAACAAGATGTATTGTCTAGATCCTGGAACTGAAGTCAAGTGTTCTCATTTCTAATTATTCCAAGCAGAGCAAGACATATTCCCAAGTGATCAGATTTTAAAATTGCTGTAGTCAGAGGAAGAAATCAAATCATTATTTCCTAATTTCCTAGTAAAGGATCAAAGTTAACATTTCTACATTAAACATGTGGTAAGAGTGGCATCTAATGGCTCTGAAATCTTCAGGACAGCAGTGGAGAGAACATGATGATTTTTGAATGATCACATATAGATGTTTTCCCAGAAGTGGTCCTGCACTTCCAAAGCAAGGATTTTGGATGCTACTGGGCATTTAGTTCCACTGGGATCTGCAGTTTTCTATGCTCTATGGACACTCAGAACACCGGAGGTGTAGCTTATGTGGCAGTGACAGGAGGCACCCAGCCTAAACTGCCACACCATTACTACACACATGCACTATCCACTGCATGTGGTCATCCTGTGTGATGCCAGCTTGCTGATAGGAGCAGTTAGGGTACTTTTGATTAAATACTGTATTAATAAATAAATACATGTACAGTGGCATCACATGTTCTTCCTTTCCTGCCTTCCACTCCAAATGGGACTTTTCTAATTGTAGAATTACAAATATTATATACTCACCAACAGTTCTGCTGGTAACATTACTGTCTCTTGTAAAGCCCAATAGCTAACAAAAATGTTTTCAAAGCAGAGCTGATCTTATTGCTGAGGCTTGTGCATAAAGATGTATTGACAGGATAAGACTCTGTGTAAACCAATGTGCTTGTTATTGAAACATACCTTAAGCTCTCATGTCTATTCCAAAGGGGAAAAGAAAAAAAGGGAAAAAAAGAAGGGAAAAAAAAAAAAGACACTAACTTCATTCCTGAATGAAAATGACAAAGGAAAAATATTTTTGAAATCACAGGATGTCAGGGGTTGGAAGTGACCCAAAGAGATCATTGAGTCCAACCCCTCTGCCACAGCAGGACCATGCAATCTAGCTCAGGTCACACAGGAACACATCCAGACAGGCCTTGAAAGTCTCCAGAGAAGGAGACTCCACAACCTCTCTGGGCAGCCTGTTCCAGTGCTCTGTGACCCTTACAGTAAGAAGTTCTCCCTTGTGCTGAGGTGGAACCTCCTGTGCTGCAGCTTACATCCATTGCCCCTTGTCCTATCACAGGGAGCAAGTGAGCAGAGCCTGTCCCCTCCCTCCTGACCCCAGCCCTCAGATATTTATAAACATTTATTAAATCCCCTCTCAGTCTTCTCTTTTCCAGACTAAAAAGCCTTGACTGCTGAAAGAATATCTTAGGTAAGGAAAGAAATTAATAAGAGTATGCTTTTGGCCTTCATGCGAATAGAAATTGGGTTGTTTTACTACAACAGAACTGTATGGTTCTGATGCTTCTCCTCCAGACCTTTCTTTATGAGTCAATAGCTCCAATTAGCAAATGCCAAACACTGCTGTAACCTGGTATGCTGCTATGTGGAAATTTCAGATTAGAGCCTGTCAAAAAGCTCTCAGAGAACAGACCACAAAATAAAAGGGAAAATTGCTTACAGTGGGTTAGAGATTAGTGTTTGATTAAGAGAGTTAACTGGAGCAAAACAACTACAATTATGGTTAGGAACTATAATGGGAGCTTGAATGAAATATATGTGGTTGTATGACCCAGTAATGACTCCAAAAAAAGCCCTAAGATGAAGGAGTCACTGAGTTTTAGATATAATTCCCTGCTGCAACAGGGATGGTGGGGTTGTTTTTTTCTGCTGGGCTGGCTGTGGAGTTGGGGGTTTGTGTGTGTGTGTGTGAGTGTGTGTGTGTGTGTGTGTTCATTTTATCTATGGCTTCTGCTGCTGCTTCTGCTTTTGCTGTGTTTTCTCATGAACTAGGTAAATTAATTGCTTATTGTATCATTTCACTGAACATTCCTTATCTCAAACCAGGGCTTTCTGTGTTACTTTTTCTCCCCAACCTGGGTGGGAAGGGGCATGCTTGTGAAAGCAGTGTTGTGTTAAACCAGTGCACGGAGGAGATAAACCAGTACACAGTTCAGATAAATGCTTTCATTATTTTCTGTAGCATATGACCTTTCCTGCTTCATAAATAGTAACATTTCTTTTTCTGCACAGTAAATATTTTAACATCATCACTATGGCTTCCACTGTGTTTCATCAGTTGTTCCAGTTGTAAGGTTAGGCTCCCTTACTAGTTAAAAATCAGCAGCTTTCTAAAGACAAATAAAATAGCAAAGTCATGCCACAGCTTTAACAGCTGGGAACAGAAATAGCCTTTGACACAATGTTTTTAAAGTGTTTTTTTTTTTTTTTACTACATGATACTATTTGTTTTTAAAGAACTGTGGTGTGTCTTGCAGACACATCTGGTAAAGCAAAGTCATTAGATGGGTAAAACAAACACAATTACCTCTGCTCTACTGACCACCAAAACACCTCAGCCAAGAAGGTGGAGAATTCTACAAGGTCCTTCAGAAACATAAACCCAGAGACTCTACTACAAATGTTATTGCTGTCATTTGCAGTGTTGTCTCTGAAGGTCATTTCTAATTTCAGCCACAATTTCCATGAAGTGAAGCAGTTCAGATAGTTCTGGGTTTGGGGGACCATATATTGCTAGAAGGAGCTTTTGAGAGTCTATATGCAAAAGTATGTCTCACCACTTCAAATTATTTTCTTTGGCCATTTGAAGAAGTGAAAGGAAACTTCAAAATAACAAGAAATTGTAGCCGATTTCTTCATTTTTCCCTAATTTCCCCATTTCTGCATCACATGTACATACTTTCAAGAAGATAAGAGGGATGAACTTCATTGCCACTGTGCTGCGGAAGTCCATACAGACAAACTTAAACAATGATTTAGTTCTCAAAGTAAGACAGACAGCAACCTGCTTTCCATGGGAGAAAAAAAACTAAAAAAGCAATATTTACCAATATGAAACCACAAACAGGATCTGGTATTTTAAAAACTATTAAGAACCCTGCCCAGCCAGCCTTTCTCATGTCTAAAATTCAAATAAATTGGCTTACTCTTTGGAGTGAACGTGGAATGAGAGCACAGGGCTTGCCTCCCAGTATGGGTGACTGCCGTGCACCATTGCCCGAGCTCATCCTGCCAAAGCCACAGAGCTCAGAGTTTAAGATGCCATTCAATCCCTGGTTTAAGTACAAGCTGTTTATAAGCTTTCCAGTAGCTTGTTAGTACACCACCATTTGCATTGTTTATAATGACACCAAAGAAGTAACGAAGAGAAGTAACAATATTTTAACTGTACCTGAATTTCACTTGTCTTTTGCTGATATTCAGATCACCTGATGTGTGTAGAACCTCATCTTGAAAACATATATGTAAAAATAGGAGGTTTATAAATAAAAGAAGCCCAGAAATGCATGGGAGTTTGCAGGTCTGGCTAGTTTGTTTCTGTCAGTATCAAGACAACTGTTACGTGCACAGTTTCTTTGAGTTACTGTGTGAAACAAGATCAAGCCTGGCCACACAGACCTCTAGCATTAGTGGTACAGATCATACATACAAATATTTTTTCCTGTCTATTGTGAAATTCCAGTGGTGCAGCTCAGAGGAATGGAGGAGAGAACAGTGGGCTTGGAAAGATGATGAAGAGCTTGCAATCTCCTCGTTTGATGTATGTGACAAGTCCCGACAACAAGTTGGCATGTCCTGCAAATCCCATGTGTCTGAGGGTCCTGGGGATTTGTGACAGAGAGGGTGATGTATCTTTTCCTTTGTAAGCTGTGTATGCTTGCCTTTTCTTTTTTTGGGGGGGAGCGGGGTGGGGAGTGAGGGGGGAAGGGAAGGCTATGTGGTAACAAGAAACCCCCCGGTGACTAACTAATATCATTGTATTGAAATGGATATTAAGAAAAAGCATACTTAGGGACTTCCAGCAGCATATGCTGCTGTGCCTTGTTCTCTACCTGTACAGAGTCCCATGGAAGCTGAAGAGGGATGTTTATTTGCATAAAGTGAAAGCATGTTCCTGAACACTAGTAAGCTGAAGAGTTATCTTAACAAGTGCATTAACAGTCCATCCTCTTTTGACATCTATACCTATGTATTTCCAGGGAAAAGAACATTCAGTGTCTTAAATCTTTTTCATTTGCCAAAACTGCACTGTAGCTCTACACAACACAGGAAGATAAATAAAATTCAGGAAATAAAATTCACTGTCAACTCAACTGTGTAAGTTTACTGTGGGACATACTATTTCAATATCTTAAAGCCATACCTCCAGACTGGATTTCAGGGCACAAGGTGAGAATATGAACTTACAGAGTGACTTCAGGTCTCTGAGCACTGGCAAACTTAGACTGTCAGTCACTTCTGAGGACTACTTGAAAAAGACTAATGCAACCAAATGAACTGGGCATGAATTAAAATGACCTGGTCAAGCTGAACCAGAGCAAAATTCTCTGTGATGTCTACTGCCTGGGAAACCAACCCTTGCTGGTTTGTAATGGTATAATCTACTTTATTAAAAAGCCAACAACATGTGGTGCTCTTTTCTAGTAGTGCCAAAAATGTTTTATACAGCAGACTGAGGTTTTGTGATTTAATAGCCCACTCCAAAATGCAAGAGGAAGACCGTACCTATCCACAAACTGTATTTTGGAGCTATCAGTTGAAGTACACCATTGCAGAAGAAATAGTTTGAAAGGAAAAAAAGAAGACAATTGGGCCCACAGGTGAATGGGGTTCCAGGCTGAATTCTAGAGGTTTTTGCTGAAAGGAATTGACCTTGTAGTTATCACAGGATGGTATAATCAGGCAAATAAAACTTTCCATTCTGAAACTGCAGTGTGTTTTTTTGAAGTGTGTGGAAGAAGGGAAAACACCTTTAATACCATCATACATTTAGCTAGGAATAAGAAAATAGATTATATTTAAAGAATGCCTTTTTTTCTGGTGGCTGGGAGTGAGGTTCAGAAGCAAATCCCTTAAATGACTATTATTAGCCATCTCAGAGGAGAGAGGTATTTTATCTGGCTCTGCCCTAGTTTGAAGACCTCTCAGTAATACAAAGAAATTGAAGTAAAACGGTATCAAAGTAATTTGTCCTATTTTCTAACACCTACTAAAGTGGTCCATATTGAAAGTCTAATCCAAAGAATGGTGCTTTAAAAGACTAGTTCCCTGCTCCCAAACATAAAGCATTCTTCCCATCAGCTCTTCTTCTTTACCATGCAAGAGGCTGTTGTGATTTTGTTCAATTGTTGCAATAAAAATGTAATCCTCTTAATTTAATAGGAGCTGAGAATGTTTAAATTTCAAATACAGTTTCTGTGCATAAAGGCAGAATTGTATTGGGTCACAATCTACAAGTATCAGTTTATTCTCTTTTTATGTAAATTCATTTAGTGGCAGGTTAAGAGCAGTTTCCTAACTCAACTTCTGTTCAGTCAAATGGCTAAAGAATAAGCCTAGCAATTAATTTGATGTGATGATGACCCTTCAGAAAATCCTCTCCTTCAGAAAACTTCCTCCTATATTCTCAGTGCCCTGGAAAACAGATGGGAAATACTGTAAGGAGTGAAAATTACTGGAAATATGTGCAAATTAAAAGTAATAATTATAATTAAGAAGCATGCATGAAACTGTAGCATAGCATTTCCTATGATGGCACCAAAACATACAAATAATTAAAAGGAAAACTAAAATGAAACCAATCTCAGAGTGTCCTGAATGTTGTTGAAGTAGTTTGAGCCAGGAAAACCTCTAGTTATTTACAGCCAGAAACACTGTGGATTTATGCCAACCTTCTCTTTCTAGGTTTGTGTCAGTCTGTATTTCCTTGTCTTTCTTTTGGCTACTTGCCTTTTTTTTAGCATTTTAATGAAAAGGTAAGAAATAAAGTTGTACATGGCCAGCAGACCATACTGATGAGTCAATACACTGCTTCCTTGGGGGCAACATATACCTTTGGTATGATGTAATTGTGGACTTTTATTTTAGTTGACAGCTAGTACTTATAATGCCTGTGCTAAAAACTAGTGATCTGCATACTTTGGGTGTGGAGGAGGGAGAAGAGCTTGTAGTCATCACTTACCAGTGACATCCAGTCAGATGGACACACTGGACAAGGGAGCTGCAAAGATTACAGGTTTCTATTGGATTCTGAAGGGTAAAATTCAAGACAGCAGCATTTGTAGAGAGAGTAAGACTTTGTTAGATAAAGTGATAGGGGTCAAAGAGTGCTGTGCTTGGTCACAGAATCTCCTGGCTATAGTAAACATCAGCAAGGTGTCTATCATCTTTTTAAACAGCAGATATGTTGTTTCCATTTCGACCTGTGTTTTGAGGAGTTCAACCCTGTATTTAGAAGTCATTTACAGTTCCTGTGGTGAACTTCAACTTCCCTGACATCTGCTGGAAATATAACACAGTCCCGAAGGTTCCTAGAGTTTGCAGAGGATAACTTCCTGACACAGCTCATGACAGAGACAACTAGAAAGGGTGCCCTGTGGGACCTGCTGTTTGTCAGTGGAGAAGGACTTGCAGGGGATTTAATGGCTGGAGGTTGTTTTCAGCACAGTGATCACAAACACAGTGATGAGTTCTCTGTTGTTGAAGAAGTAAAGGGCGAGGGGCTGTTGGAAGAACTGCCACCAGGGACTTCTAGCAGGCAGAGTTTGGCCTCTTTTGGAAACTGATCTAGAGAGTCCCTTGGGAGGCAGGTCTAAAGTGCCAAGGAGTCCAGGAAGGCTGGGCATCGTTCAAGAGGGAAAAAATAAAGGTTCAGGAATAGGTCATCACCCTGTGCTGAAAGTCAGGCTGGCAGGGAAGAAGGCTGGCCTGGCTGAACAGAGACATTTGGTTGCAGCTTAGGGAGAAAAGGAGAGTTTATAGAGGTGTTCAAAAAATTGATAGACATGGCACTTTGGGGCACGCTTTAATGGCGATGATAGTGTTAGTCTGGACAGTTGGACTTGATGTGGCTCTGAGCAACCTGATCTAGTGTGAGGTGTCCCTGCCCATGGCAAGGGGGTTGGAACTAGATGATCCTTGAGGTCCCTTCCAACCCTAACAACTCTGTGATTGATTCTATGATCTCAGAAGTCTTTTCTGACTGAAATGATTCTATGATTAACAGGAGCAGGATAAAGCTCCTGCTCAGCCCTGCTCACTTTCTAGCACCAGCTGGAATAAAGAACAGGACAATCTCATTTTAGAAGCAAAAGGAAATACCTGCTGAGTAAAGTCAAAACCTGAACTGAAGAGAGGGTGGGAGCAACAGTAGGTAGCTATTTCTGAGTACCTTGTGTGTGAATGTACTGGTTATGAGAGAGGAATGCTTTGTTACAGGTGGGTAACTTGCGGATGCAGCTCTGGTGACAAACTTGCAGGAAGTGTAATTTGCATAAAACCTTCCCATTAAAAGGTGCTCTTTAAAGTATGTATGTCTACAACACCAAATACTCTGAATACCTGCAGGCAACAAAAGAGCTGGTTCCAATCAGAATACTAGAGACAAGCATGCAAAAGCCACCTGAAGTTACCAAAAACACTTAAGAAACTCATAAATGGAAAGATCACTCTCAAAAAGAGCTAGAGAGAAAAAAAAAAAAACCAACAAAAAACAAACCACACCAACTTCTCTGAGCCCTAGCACTTCTGAGAGTCCATAAGGTTATGGAAATGCTGCTGCAGGGTTGGTTTTTTTCTGTTTTGTCGTGTTTTGTTTTGGTTTATTTTCTCTACAACGGAAGGAAAGCGTAAAATCAAATTAAACTTAGATTTTAACCTAAAAAAAAAAAAAAAAAACAAACCAAAACAAAAAAACACCAACAAACCCTAATTCCCTTGTTGCCTGGCTTTGGGAGAGTAAAGCAGCTATTTCCTGCTTTACGGTCAGAATGTTTTAAGCCTATTTCTCTGAGTCCGAGGGGACCGTGCTCTGGGCTGTTTTCACGCGTCCTCTGGCGCCCTCTGCTGGCCGCAGCTCGGCTTTATCCCTTAACTGCCTTCTCTGCAAGAGAGCAGACGTGGGAGGGAAGGGAACAAACAAGACCATTTCTACAGAACGTGCTGATCCTGCCCGTGCTGCTCTGTTCACGCTGGGTGGTATTCACAAACCCCTCTATCTCCTGATGAACGCATTCTTTCATTCATTCTAAGCGTGCCCTTCCCATGGAAATAGACCTGGGCGTCCACTATAGTCTTTCAGCTTCCTCTTTTCTTAACAGAATCAGCTAGGTGAGAAAAGACCTTTGAGATCATCAAGTCCAACCTATCGCCCAACACCATCTAATCAACTAAACCATGGCACTTAGTGCCTCACCCAGTTCCACCTTAAACACTTCCAGGAATGGTGACTCCACCACCTCCCTGGACAGCACATTCCAATGGGCAATCTCTCTTTCTGTGAAGAATTTCTTCCTAACATCCATCCTAAACCTCCCCTGGCACAGCTTGAGACTGTGTCCTCTCCTTCTGTCACTGGTTGCCTGGGAGAAGAGGCCAACCTCCCCCAGCTACAACCTCCCTTCAGGTAGTTGTAGACAGCAATAAGGTCTCCCCTGAGCCTCTTCTTCTCCAGGCTAAACAACCCCAGCTCCCTCAGCTGCAGAAAATGAAAAGATTGAGGGCTCTAAACTTGGATCTTTATGGAAAGATGGTAGTTTGCATAAAGATCCAAGTTTACAGCCCTCAAGTCTTTCCAGTTTCTGTAGAAATGCCCTGGTCTTGAAGCTGTCAATCAAACAGACTGGAAACTGGAGGCCTGGAGCTCCCAAGCCCAGTAGAGCTCTTCCTGCATCCATTGCCTTTGGAAGTCATTCATGTTGCCATTTGCACTGCTGGACAGCCTGCCAGCCTTAGTCATGAGCCAAGAACCTATTTACTCTAGATTACAGCATGGTAATAATAATTTATGACTACTGAAAATGAAGGGGTTTTGTTTGTTTGTTTGTTTGTGTGACAGTAGCTGTAAAGGAAACAGTGGAACTCCCAGCTCTATTAGCCTTCATAAACTGGGCTGAGAGTTTGCTGCTGCTTACGCTCCTGTGGTTTCTGGTGTGTTGACATTGAAATCATGTGTAGTAATAGCCAAAACAGTTAAACACAAAATACAAATCCCATATCTAAGGATCTCATAACATAGCTCCATTTTTTTTCTCTCTCTCCAAACCCCTTTCTGATGTGTATTGCAACCCTTCCACTGCACAGTTCTTTCTTTCAAGGTTATCTTAAACAGTTTTGCCTTTTTCTGCCAAAAGCACCTTACCATTTCCCAAGGATGCTCCCAAACACTCTGCGTCTCTTTTGCTCTTTATCTTTGTTGTGATGATGCACTTTTATAAGCATGTTTGAGCTTTACAACGTAGATCAAATTAGATTCCCTGCAGAGAGGAAGCAATGTAAAGTAAGATGAGGGCAAGCAGAAGAAAGGGCATGGGAAACATATTGTGTAGTGAACTGCTGAAGGCAGTCAGCTGCTCAGCAGTGGACAGAGCTCAAAACCAAGACTGAGCAGAGTGAAGGAGTTAATAGCAGAGAGGAGTGTTAATAGCACAAAGAGGAGTAAGAGTGTGACCACTCCATCATGTGGCATATTCCTGTCTGTTTCTGGCATTATGGGAGGAGGTATAGTATTGAGCAATCTGTTCTGTTTCTCATTACCTATAATTAACAGATACACCCATAACTGCACACAAACTTACCACAAAGAAGATTTCACCTCCCTTTCAGACATAGCTTCTGTTACAGGCAATAACTTTGCATGGGTGCAGTTTGGTGGAATTCTATGGAAAGCTGTAAGGTATTCATTTTAGTTTTCAAGCTGGGATGAATTATTCAGTACTGCAGTCCAGATACCAGTTCTGGGTCACTTCATGTAATGGCAACCCTCTCCACTCTTTGGAATCTAACAGAGATAGCAGTGTAGTTGGACATGTATGAGCATAATTGAAGGTTATAGGCATGACAGCCCTGTCTCTGTCTGATGAAGAAGAGTCTGATGAAGAAGAGCAAGTTATCAGTCACGTACAGAACACCTGTGTATGGGCACACAGTTCAGCTTCTGACACATGCCCTGAGATTGCAAAGCTAGCTATTGCTCCATCCTCTCATTGGTAGGACCAAGGACTTGCCTTCTTGCAGCTCTGAGGCTATCCCAGTCCTGGCTCTGAATAAGGCATATTGGAGAAAACCCAAACAAGCATCAGTTTGCTGTATAAGCTGAGGGTAGAAACGGAGGCCTGCAAGTTATAGCTGCTTATGCTTTATGTTTGGCAAAGACCTGACCTGATTTACATGCTGATATCCAGGGTAGCATCCATGGTTGTAATTTTTCCAGCCAAGAGCTAGATTTCTAGCTTTCTCCCAACTGCTGACTCAGCCCTTGAGTTTCTCCTTGACATTTCCTACTGTGGTAACCATTTGGCTCCTTGAACAGCAATACAGCTGCAATGTGCATGAATGCATGCTGGACTGAAAGCTTGGGCTTGGATCCATCTCTTCCTCTGAAGGTAAGAGAAAGCTTCTTCCTGACAGCATGAGAAGTGCAAAAGGGCTACACAGATATAGGTAAAGCAAAATCAGGGAGAATACACCCCACACATTCTTTCATAGCCTTTATCCTCCTTAACATTGGATAGAGCAGAAATTATCCTTTACAACTGAGCATTAATATCACCACTGCTAGGATAAAATTAATATTGATAAAATTAATATTATTTTGTGACGTTTAAGGAAATAGAGCTGGATCAGCAAAATGTATCAGCAACAGGCTTGACCAAGTAATTATGATAACCACTGTTATTTTATAATTGTATTTTCCCATTTCCCTAAGATAGTTAAAGTGAGTTGGAACACAGTCAGTCCAAGCACAAAATTTCAACTTCCTGTTTATTCAAAACAAGGCATGTTGCATTACCTCAGTATGGCCTTTCAATGCTCATTTATCTCTATCATATCTGACAAAATTGTCTTTCAGTTGTGAATCTCACAAAGTCAGCTTCAACCATTCCTGCTGGATTTTGTCCATGCCTTCAATGAAGCTGTAATTTTGATTCTTACTTAACCATTGAAATGAAGAAACATTAGCATTCAGTGTAGTACCTGGCTACTCTGTGTAGCCCCATAGCAAAGATACTTCTGTTTTCTTTCAACAGAAGTTATTCAAGATCCCCTGAGACCAAAGGTTTCCTCCCATTTCTTAATTCTCCCATGCATTTGTTTTCATTCATGCCCTAATATCACAGCATGCAAAGTCTGTTTCAATGGGATGAGATTAATTGCCAAGACATGAGCAGTTTGAAGGTTGGTACCCTGATGACTTCTGGATTTCAGATCTGAGCTCAACTTTAAGCTCTTCCAGTTGTTGATTCTGAGATAAGAGTCATTTATCCTAGTTTTAGCCACGAACAGCTTTGAAAGTAACATTTATTTGGTGTATTTGTTTCCAGCATAGGATTAAGATTTTCCCCACATGCATTTGGCTGCAGTGAACCTTAATTAGAAAATGGAAAGAACAGATAATGCATCTTTGAGAATTCAGTTACTGTTTTCTTGTACTTCATTAACTAATGCCAAATGCAGGAAGGAAGTAAACATTCCATTCTTCCATAAAATTAACGAATGACATAGTATTATAATGTGGAAAAAAATAATGAAACATTATCACAGGCAGAGAGTATCTTATTCCAGTTCTGACACTGGAGAAGGAGAGGGAAAGGCAAAGCATAACTCACTTCAGTTTCAGTCAGCTCATACCATTGCCAGTGCTGGTTTACAGCAACACTGGAAATCAAGTTGTTGTCACAGAAAGAATTTCTGGATCCGGGTTTGCTCTCGCTTTCCCTGGACATGCTGTGCGCTGCCTGTGGTCGAGACCTGAGCTCTGCCTGCTCACAGTCTGCTTGCAGCTGGTCAAGCACCGTTTGGGCTGTCATTACTGCAGCTGCTGCTGTAGTTGAGCTCTGAGCAACCTTTGTGGATGCAGCCAGCTGTGGCTTCCTGGAGTTGTGAGGTTTTTAATCCATGGCGTCATCTAGAAAGTTGGGCTGCAGATAGGGTGCTGCAGATAGTGCTGTGACAGGATGCCAGCATCTGAGCAGTGATGATAAAACAAATCATCTCTACCAGCCAGTACCTGACTGGGGCACTTGCTGGCAACAGCTGTGTTGAAACCCTGTGTTAAGTGCTGCTGTGATGAGCATGCCTCCACAAGGGTCATAGACTCATAGAATTGTTAGGGTTGGAAGGGTCCTCAAGGATCAGCTAGTTCCAACCTCCTGCCATGGGCAGGGACACCTCACACTGCATCAGGTTGCTCAGAGCCACATCCAGCCTGGCCTTCAAAACCTCCAGGCATGAGGCTTCCACCATCTCCCTGGGCAACCTGTTCCAGTGACTCACCACCCTCATGGGAAAGAATTTCTTCCTAACATCCAATCTGCATCTATCCATTTCTAGTTCTATTCCATTCCCCTCAGTCCTATCACTACCTGACACCCTAAAAAGTCCCTCCCCAGCTTTCTTGGAGCCCCCTTCAGATACTGGAAGGCCACAAGAAGGTCTCCTTGGAGTCTTCTCTTCTCCAGACTGAACAGCCCCAACTCTCAGTCTGTCTCCATAGCAGAGCAGCTCCAGCCCTCTGATCATCCTCATGGCCCTTCTCTGGACACCTTCAAGTGCTTCCATGTCTTTGCTGTACTAGGGGCTCCAGAACTGGATGCACTACCCCAGGTGGGGTCTCACCAGAGCAGAGCAGGGGGGGAGAATCCCCTTCCTCGACCTGCTGGCTATGCTTCTCTTGATGCAGCCCAGGATGTGATTGGCTTTCCCTGCCTTCCCACTCGGCTTGTGACTAGTGAGTGAGTGGTGAACTGCCCCACACATGTGTGGAACAACCATAAGCCTAGATATCTCATCATCTGTATACAGCTGTTTATAAAACTGAAAGGCTAATAGTAGCACTAAGCAAAACAGAACTGACGTGAGGTATCGAATGTACAATGCCTCTTGGGATAAATAAATCATGAGAGTCACAGTGAGCTCCAACAGCAGAGACTATTGAAATTCAGAGAGGAACAGGGGTGTAAATGTCATGGCCTTTTAGGGACTGCATGCCTGCAGAAAAGATGCCATCACAACATGCTGTCCTTTACCTCTTGTTTTTTCTTGTAGTTTTCCTGACCCTCACTGACTTTATACTCAGCTGAAAGGGAAATCTGCACAAGCATTGTGCACCTTGGTTTACTGAACTCATAAGGCTGTAGTGCTGCCTGCCTTTGTTTTGGGAATCAAAGGTCAGGTCTGGTATCTCCTCACCACTGTATATGGCCTGATGAGAGTAGGGCACAACTTTGTTTCTAGGGCTTTACCTTCATCCCTTTTTTTTGTGTGGTGCTAAGTATCTTCAGCTTCCAATCATGGCAATACACAGAGTGTCCAGCACCTTGTGATAACAAATCCCAACCCTGCTGTTGTGGAAGCAGGATCTTCAAAAGAAATCAGGGCAGGACTGAATTTATGATTTTCTTTTCCACACCCAACTTTCAGTAATCTGCTGATACTTATAGCGATATGAAAGCACTGGTGAAGAAATATTCACAGTGTGCAGTTACTCAGCTGGATTTCTACATAGTGTTAAGAAAAAAAACAAAGAAATCCACCTTTCTGGAAGCAATTGGTATCTATAAGTATCTGATACCATCTGGGGAAAGAGTGGTCCCTTCAGAAATGCTTAGGTGTCTGGGAAATCTGTAGTTTGGCCACTGGAAACACTCACACTCAGTAAGGTAAAGTATTGCTGAATACTGGACTGTTACTTCACATCCAGGCTTATGGAAACTCCAGATGGGGACTGGAAGCTATGGCTTGTCATGGACTTGCCCAATCCTCTGTACTAGCTAGGGACTGGGGCCTGGATGGATCTCCTCAACTTACACTCACTGCTAATTAGTAAACACTTTGAGGAGTGGGTTCAGAGGACAATGATGATTCAGGTGCTGCATGGATACAGTACAAGGCAGTGGCTTTTTCATCCCTAAGACAACTGGAAAAGGCAAAGTGATGAGGCAAGCAGCAGGAAAATGAGATTTAGCCCTGTACCAGAATCTATCCTTCTGGAAATGAAAGGACATGCCTAAAGGCAGAAGCCTTTCATGGCTAGGTAACAAGGAAGCCTGTGGTTTCCTTCTGCTGCCCTGCACCGGCTCAGGCCCTGGTGCTGGAGGGACCAAGTGGGACAGGAGGTATGAAGTGCACTCCAGGGAATTACAGCACTGAAGCCTCCAGCATTTCTCCAGGAAATCAGAGAAGGGAGGTTCCAGAACACACTTCACCTTTTCCATATGACTTGGTCATCAGGATGAACTGATGTGAAACAGTAGAGTAGCCTTAAGAGGACTGATACGCTTTTCTTTTAAGAAGGGATATATTTATCTGCACAACAAATACAGCCCTGGGTGTGGTGTGATCACTGTTGTGATTTGGTGACAACAACAGTATCACCTTTTTTTTCCAAAGGAGAAGCTACACCTGGGATTAGATGTATAGCTAACAATCCATGAAACCTTTATGGAAGTTCATGATAATTTACATGGTGTCATCTTGTGTGATCCATGGGAAGACAACCTCAGAATGGCAAAGCCACTGGGGGAGGACTGGGTGGACAAAAGAAATTTGGTAACCTTCTCTTTGAGGTTATTTTTTTCTTTGCTTTGTGTAGTTTTCTTCCTCAAATTAACATTGGCTAATGAAGTTCTTTGCTGTGAACAGTAGGTCAATTACTGTAAGGATTACATTTGCCTTTAATGAAGTGAATCTTACTTCTATCGCTCGTGCTCAAGGATGTTCTAATAAATGAAGTTTCACATCCTGATGAGGTTCAGGCCATATTAGAAAACTATGAATAAATTAAAAAAACCCAAAAATAATTTTTAATTACGCAGGGATTGTTCCCAAAGTGGATCTATATCAGGCAGGAAGATGAATTAAAATACCTGGTGGTTTAAGAACAACTGATTCCAAAAGGGATCATTGGAAAATTCATCTCTTACAGATGCTACACTCAGGGCACCAATTCATTAATGAAGATGGAAATGAGCATAACTTCAGTACAAAAATAGATACAAAGTAGATTTTAGAACACAAACATTGAAAACAGAAAAGTCCTTATTTTTTTTTTCTTTTGGTTATACAGATGCAAGGTCCTGCATCTGGGTCAAAGCAATCCCAAGCACAAATCCAGGCTGGGCAGGGACTGACTGGAAAGCAGCCCTGAGGAGAGGGACTTGGGGGTGCTGGTGGATGAGAAGCTCAACATGAGCTGTCAATGTGCACTTGCAGCCCAAAAAACCAACCAGAGCTGGGCTGCATCAGGAGAAGTGTGGCCAGCAGGGCCAGGGAGGTGATTCTCCCCCTCTGCTCTGCTCTGGTGAGACCCCACCTGGAGTACTGCATCCAGTACTGGAGCCTCTGTTACAAGAGGGATCTGGACATGCTGGAAGGTGTCCAGAGAAGGGCCATGAGGATGATCAGAGGGCTGGAGCACCTCTCCTGTGAGGAAAGACTGAGAGAGTTGGGGCTGTTCAATGTGGAGAAGAGAAGGCTCTGAGGAGACCTTCTTGTGACCTTCCAGTACCTGAAGGGGGCTACAAGAAAGCTGGGGAGGGACTTTTTAGGCTATCAGGTAGTGACAGGACTAAGGGGAATGGAATAAATCTGGAAGTGGGGAGATTCAGGCTGGATGTGAGGAAGAAGTTCTTCCCCATGAGAGTGGTGAGAGCCTGGAATGGGTTGCCCAGGGAGGTGGTTGAGGCCCCATCCCTGGAGGTGTTTAAGGCCAGGCTGGATGTGGCTCTGGCCAGCCTGATGTAGTGTGAGGTGTCCCTGCCCATGGCAGGGGGGTTGGAACTAGATGATCCTTGTGGTCCCTTCCAACCCTGACTGATTCTGTGATTCTATATTGCTGGAAAGAAACCTATATTCCCTGTTGTAAATGCATTGGAAGGTCACAGAACTCATGGTAGGGGGGTGGGTCTCTTCCAGCTAACCATTGTATACATCTGCAAATCTATTAATTGTGGTTTTGTCTTCCAGAGATAAAGAGTTGTCCTTTTTCATCATCTTTGGATTCCAAATAAGCATGAAAAATCTCATTTTAATCAGCCTCAGCTGAAATCTAACAGTGGAAAGAAAGAAGGAAAAAGTCTCAAACCCCCAGTAGTGTTCCTTACTTGGGACAGTTGTGGATCTTTCTGCTTCTGATAGCAGAATTGTGCAGGATTGTGCAGCCATCCAACGTGACCTGGACAGGCTGAGAGCTGGGTGCAGGCAAAAGTCATGAAGTTCAATAAGGACAAGTGCAGGGTCCTGCATCTGGGGAGAAATAACAACAGGCACCAGGACAGGTTAGAGGCTGCCCTGCTGGAAAGCAGCTCCACAGAGAAAGACCTTGGAGTGCTGGTGGACAGCAAGTTCTGCATGGAACAACAATGTGCTCTTGTGGCCAAGAGAGCCAATGGGATCCTGGGGTGTATCAAGAAAGGTGTGTCCAGCAGGGCTAGGGAAGTTCTTCTACCTCTCTACTCTGCCCTGCTGAGACCACACCTGCAATCCTGTGTCCAGTTTGGGGCTCCCCAGTTCAAGAGAGACAGAGACCTGCTGGAGAGAATCCAAGGGAGAGCCAGGAGGATGCTTAGGGGACTTGAGCATCTCCCCTGGGAAGAGAGACTGAGAGCCCTGGGGCTGTTTAGTCTGGAGAAGAGAAGACTGAGAGGGGATCTGATCAATGTCTATCAATATGTGAGGGGTGGGTGTCAAGTGGAGGGGGCCAGGCTCTTTGGGTGGTTCACAGTGATAAGACAAGGAACAATGGGTTCAAACTTGAACATAGAAGATTTCAGCTCAACAGGAGGAGAAACTTCTGTACAGTAAGGGTGACAGAGCCCTGGAACAGGCTGCCCAGGGGGGTTGTGGAATCTCCTTCTCTGGAGACTTTCCAAACCCACTTGGATGCATTCCTGTGCAGACTCCCCTAAGTGATCCTGCTCTGGCAGGGGGATTGGACCTGATGATCACTTGAGGTCTCTTCCAACCTCTCATATACTGTGAGACTGTGAGACTGTGAACAGTTTTGCAGTGGAAACATGAGTGAACAGGAACAGCCATGATCTTCTTCATTATAATCAGAAAAGAAAGACTTCATCCTTTTTCTTACATAAACTAAAGATTTTGTATTTCCCCACTTTTCATCTAAGTGTTTTGTTTGAATCATGGCCAGTGAATAAGAAATCAGTCAGGAGTTTCTGAGATGATGCATTTGCTAGATCTGCCTTTTTTTGCAGCTCTTTGGAGCTTGTAGGCTTTGTAACAACTGAAAATGCTTCTGAGCTGACATGCTTGATGCATTAATTCAATTCCTTTATGTCCTTAGGAGGAATTAGAAGGGAAAGAAAAGGAAAAAATATAAAGGTTTGTTTTTCCCATACAAAGCTGCAGGGTTTTGGAGAGGGTGGTTTACTTAAGAACAGAAGGCTTCAATGTTCTCAACTTCTCCAAAAGTCCATCCCAAATAATTTTCATGTTGGATTCATTGAAATGTTTCCCTTCCACAACTCCATTTTTGACATTTTAGTTGGATTTAGTAAAATTTTACTTTTGGGATTGTGGAGGAGGAGAAAGTTATCTGTGCTACACTTTGGTCTAGTGTCCTAAGGGAGTAAGGATTACATTGCATGCTCTTAGTGCTCTTCTCTGCTTTCCTGTTCTCCTCCTCTCTTCCCACACCCTTAAAAGGTCTTTAATCAGTTTTGATGAAATCTGTCAGAAAGTGCTGCAGTTCTTGCAATCTCAGGAAAACAGGCTTCTGAGTAAAGTTAGAAAAGAAATGCTATTAATATACCATGAATGGCAGAAAACCAAATACACATCTTCTTTGTAAGTGGGGAGTTCCTGATTACTGTCCCACTGCTTACAGGAAGAGCTTGGTACTGGTTTGGGGAAATTCAAGCTGTCTGCATGATGGTCTCCTGGCTGAATGCATGGTGTTAAACTGAAAGCTTTAAAGAAACAGCAAACCAGAGACAAGGATAAGGCTCTGAGGAAACAATAGGTAAGCCAAATATTGAGAAACTGCCTTCAAATTGCCTTCAGCTGGGAATGCTCTAAAAGAATGTTGTCTTCCCACAGCTAAAAGAAAAAAAAGGAAAAAAAAAAACCCAAAAGGGATGATCCCAAGCTGTTGTTATATCTTGGATCTAGAAACGTAAGGAGATTAAATGATCTGTGAGTACTACTGGAAAGTTTCAAGTACAGAAGGGCAGGTCCTGGATGGGAAGAAAAAGAGATGATCCCAAACTGTTGTTATATCTTGAATCTAGAAATGTAAGGAGATTAAATAATCTGTGAATATTACTGGAAAGTTCCAAGTACAGAAGGGCAAGCCCTGGATAGGAAGAGAAAGAGATGATCCCAAACTGTTGTTATATCTTGGATCTAGTAAACTAAGGAGATTAAATAATCTGTGAGTGTTACTAGAAAGTTCCAAGTACAGAAGGGCAGGCCCTGGATAGGAAGAAAAAGCTTCCCCACCAAACAGGAGGTTGCTCCCAGCCAGTGATGGCAATCTAGGCTGAGAGGAATGTATGTGTTTGTTTTTGAGGAACCTGGGCACCTCCTCCTTGGCAGAGCTCTCCTGTCCTAGCTGCAACTTGTGCCCTGCCTGCAGGGCCCTGGGCAGTGGGGTGCAGTGCCTTGAGTGGAGCTCTGTGAGGAGAGGCTGAGGGAGCTGGGGGTGTTTAGCCTGGAGAAGAAGAGGCTCAGGGCAGACCTCATTGCTGTCTACAACTACCTGAAGGGAGGTTGTAGCCAGGTGGGGGTTGGTCTCTTCTCCCAGGCACCCAGTGACAGAAGGAGAGGACACAGTCTCAAGCTGTGCAGGGGGAAGTTTAGGCTTGATCTTAGAAAGAAGTTCTTCACAGACAGAGATTGCCCTTGGAGATGGGCTGCCCAGGGAGGGGATGGGCTCAGTATCTCTGCAGGTGTTTAAGAAAAGCCTGGATGAGGCTTTTTAGTCTCATGGTCTGGTTGATATTTTAGGGTTGGGTGGTCAGTTGGACTTGATGATCTTGGAGGTCTCTTCCAACCTGATTGATTCTGTGATTCAGGGGTGGGGAAGTGGATCTGTTTCATTCTTTGCTGTAACATGTTGTGTTTATGAAGAGAAGAATCAGTAATGCTTCTGAAGAAACTGTTCACAGGTCATTAGAAAATCACAGGTTATTAGAAAATCACTAACACTGTACATCAAAGAAGTGGCCTTCAACCTCCAAATGCAGCTGGACTTACCTGTGAAGCAGACAGAAGAGGTATGGCAATGCTCAGGTCACACTAGAAATGGTTACACTAGGTGGCCCAAGGCAGAATAAAGATCACATTTGTGAGGAGCTGAAAGGAGGAAATGAAAAAAGCACAAGCCTGAGGGAGACAGTGTTAAGCCAAGAGCCATTTCAGAAGAATTAAAAAAATATATATTGAAATGCCTGTTCAGCAAGGCTTTTGACACTGTCTGCCACAGCATCCTCAAAGGCAAGCTTAGGAAACATGGGTAAGATGAGTGGCCAGGAGAGTGGGGTGGACTGAGAGCTGACTGAATGACAGAGCTCAGAGGGTTGTGGTCGATGGTGCAGTTGGAAGCCTTTGGCCCAGTGGCTTGATCCAGTCTCATTCAACATCATCATCATCAACATTTATCAATGATCTGACTGAAGGAACCGAGTATACTCTCAGAAGGTTTTGCTGATAATACAATACTGGGAGGAGTGGCTGACACACCAGAAGGCTGTACTGCCACTCAGTGAGACCTGGACAGACTGGGGAGCTGGGCAGAGGGGAACCTCATGACGTTCAACAAGGGCAAGTGTAGAGTTCTGCCCCTGGGGAGGAATAACGCCATGCAATGGCACAGCTTGGGAGTTGACCTGCTGGAAAGCTGCTCAGCAGGAAAGGACCTGGCACTGCTGGTGGACAAGAAGTTCACCATGAGCCAGCAGTGGTTCCTCCTGGCCAGGAAGACCAGTGGCATTTGGGAGTACATTAGGAGGATTGTGGCCAGCAGGTCAAGAGAGGTTCTCCTTCTGCTCTACGCAGCCCTGATGAAGCTGCACCTGGAGTATTCTCCCAGACAGCCAGCAGCAGAATGAGGGGACAGAGTCTCAAGTTGTGCTAGAGGAGGTATAGGCTGGATGTTAGGAGGAAGTTTTTCACAGAGACAGGGATTTGCCATTGGAATAGGCTGCTCAGGGAGGTGGTGGAGTCGCCATCCCGGGAGATGTTCAAGAAAAGACTGGATGAGGCACTTAGTGCCATGATGGTTGGATAGGGCTGGGTGAAAGGCTGGACTGGATGATCTTGGAGGTCTCTTCCAACCTGGTTGATTCTATGAATCTATTGAGTCCAGTTCTGGGCTCCCCAGTTCAAGAGGGACAGGGAACTACTGAAGATAGTCCAACAGAGAGCCATCAGGATGATTAGAGGACTGGAGCATCTCTCTTCTGAGTAGAGAGTGGGGCTCTTTAGCCTGGAAAAGAGAAGACTGGGAGGGAGTGTTATACATGCATACAAGTATCCAAAGGGTGGAGCTCAAGAGGGTGGGGCTATGCTCTTCTCAGTGGTGGCCAGTGATGGGACAAGGGCCAGTGGGTCCAAACTAAAACACAGGAGGTTTTACTTGAACTTAAGGAGAAACTACTTTGAGGGTGACAGAGCACTGGAACTGGCTGTCCAGAAAGGTTGTGGAGTCTCCTTCTCTGGAGACTTTCAAAACCCACCTGGACCTGTTCCTGTGCAACCTGACCTAAGTGTACCAGAGTTAGCAGGGAGGTTGGACTAGATGATCTCCAGAGGTCCCTCCCAACCCTACCGTTCTATGAGTCTTAAAATCACTGATAGAGCAAGAAAGTCTTGGAGCAGCCTTTTGTCCCACCTAACCATTTAGTCTTCAAAACAAAAATCTCCACCTAAAGTGGTTCTTGTGCAGGTTTGCTGCCTGTGTGATGCACTTTAGGGGCAGTGAAGATCCATGTGACAGTGTGGTTGTCTGTGCAAGGCAACATAAACAACTAGGGTGTACTGAGTGCTGTGTAGCAACTGTCCTGTGACACTTAAAAGCAGGATTAACTAGTCTGCAATTACCAAGTGGGTTAATTCATTCCTTTAAACATAAACACAGATCTAAAATGAGATTATATTACATCAGAAACAAGGCAAAGTTGGAAGATATTGGCTGGACTTCGGCTCAATGACTCTTTTGTCATTGTAATTTACTCTTTTCACCTTGCTAATAGGTACCAATAGCAAACTGGCATGATGCCAGAAGATGGGAGTAGCATCTTTCACCCAGCCTTTCTGTTTGCTTTATCTGTTCTTTCCCATTTTTTACCACCCACTTTGCAGCACAGTGTATTTTCTCTTAAAAGCTGCTAGTCCATTTCCAGTTTGTAAGCACTCTACAGCCAGCTCCCTGTGATTTGTTTTTAACATGAGCTCTCTCTTTTTTTTTTTTGGTTAACCTTATAATTTAAAACAAAAAAGCCAACGAAACCTGGTGCATTTTATACTCACTGGCTAGAAGTGAGATACACAAAGGACCCATGACTCTTTATTATGCCATATTTCCACCCATGCCATGTGGCCTGCAAGTGTTTTCTTGAAGATGACAAAGAAATTCATGTGAATTTTTCCTGGAGATACCATAAGTTATTAGAGCTTTCCTAAAGCCAACACAGAGCCAGCACCCTGACCCTGCCTGTGCAGGTGCTCATAAGGGAAGCCCAAGCAGCAGACTGCTCAGTCTGCATATGGAGGGATATACGAGGGGTCTCCAGCTGTGAGTTCCTCCACCCCTGTGCAGTGGCATGGGGGTAAAGCCCTGGAGGTACAAGGAAGGAAGCCAGCACAGGCTGTTTTGAAGGTGGTATTGCTGAACTGGGCTGGGACCCAGCTGCCTGCCTAGCCTGGTCCCCTCCCATGCTGGAGAACCCACAGGCCTGGAGAAGCTGTTATCATCCCTCACCACCAGCTACTCACAGAAATTCTCCTCCCTTTAGTTCCCCAGCAGATGTCTTGCGACTCAGGCTTAGGAAAATCACTCTTGGACACAGCAGACGTCTTCCAATGCCAGAAAAGGCAAGGAAGGGATTTGCCATGCCCTCATAAAGTCACATTTTTTACATGTATGCACAGTCACATGAACTGCCAGGCTAGGAACTGCCCTTTTGTCACTTAACATGTGCAGGCTGCACAGCCACTGGTGGGCAGGGGGCCATGCTAACATCCACTACACCTGTACACCTCTATAGCCCATACTATGTTATTTCTTAAGTATGCCTTCCTAATCAGACCAGAGAGGAGTCCCTTTCTGCTAGAGAGCTTGTCCTCTCAAGATTCCACTTTCATGAATCAGATCTCTGTCACTCCTCTTAGCTGACACAAAGCACAGCAGATACATTCAGTGCAGAGAAGTGACAGTGGGAAATGATGCAAGCCTCTTTTGGAGGAAAAAGGCTGGGATATATATATATATATATATATATATACACACACATAGCTGTCTTTCCTTCAGGCTCACAGAACTGGCCAAATAGATGCATTTTGCTGCCAGCTTCTAGATTGCTTTCTTTTTCTTACCACTCTGTTGGGAAACAAAACGTTTGCTTTGTAAACACCTGCACCCCAGGCTGGGAAAGGACTCTGTCTATGGGGGCAGCAGCGAGAATTTGTGAGAGTTTTGTCAGGGTGACAAAGTGTTCTCAGTGGATAGAGAGATGTACTTGATTCAAATGATGCCTTGCAGATGTGTTATCCTCCCTTGGTTAGGATAGATTTAATTTTAGTGAAATGTGTGGTGGCTACCTTTAAAAAATATATGGTGTAATGTGGAAGTTTTAGGCTGTTCCTCTAAAACTTTCCACAGATCTTGGACAGAAAGTGGAAGAATGTAGATAAATCACCATTGGGTGTAAAAAGGAAAACAGTCATAGAATCATAGACTCAAGCAGGTGGGAAGGGACCTCCAGTCCAACCTATCACCCAGCCATATCCAATCAATTAGACCATGGCACTAAGTGCCTCATCCAGGCTTCTCTTGAACATCTCCAGGGACAGCAACTCCACCACCTTCCTGGGCAGCCCATTCCAATGGGCAATCTCTCTCCCTGTGAAGAACTTCCTCCTAACATCCAGCCTATACCTCCCCTGGCACAACTTCAGACTGTGTCCTCTCATTCTGCTGCTGGTTGCCTGGGAGAAGAGCCCAACCCCCACCTGGCTCCAACCTCCCTTCAGGTAGTTGTAGACAGCAATGAGGTCTCCCCTGAGCCTCCTCTTCTCCAGGCTAAACACCCCCAGCTGCCTCAGCCTCTCCTCACAGGGTTTGTGTTCCAGACCCCTCCCCAGCCTCGTTGCCCTTCTCTGGACACGTTCCAGTCCCTCAACATCTCTCTTGAATTGAGGAGCCCAGAACTGGACACAGGACTCAAGGTGTGGCCTGACCAGTGCTGAGTACAGGGGAAGAATAACCTCCCTTGTCCTGCTGGCCACACTATTCCTGATACAGGATAAGTTCTAAACAATCCCATTGGGTAGACTATCAGAAAAGTGGGGGTGTATGTACTAATTTTTCTCTCTTTTCAGGTTCCTCACTCTGGGAAACACTAACTTGTGCCTTCTGCTTGGCTTTGCTGACCTTGGCTGTGTTCTTCATTGAGGCTGAGTATCCTAACAAAACAATTCTCTGCTCTTTCTTTTGTCCCTTTGTGTCCAGAGGGGTAAGGAGAGGAGCAGGGAAGGGGAAGCTATGAGCTCCCCTGGTTTTTGGCCAGGGGGATCCTTGTGCAGTTTATCAACTGTAAATACCTGTAAATGTATATTTTGTACACATTCATTGCATTTCATTGCAGGTTGTAGTTTGTCTTGTCAATACAGCTTCATTTGCTTCCAGCCTGAGCTGGTCTGGCAATTTAATGTTGGGGGGCAATTTTCAACCCACCACATATAAAAAGAGCAAATTGTGTATCTGAGATTAAACAATTCAGCCCTGCTGTTTTGTTGACCTTGAGTAGCAGATGCTCTTTGCTTACTCATCCCAGTAAGTAGTCTGGTGCCTCTTTCCAGGTTTTCAATACTAGATTATCTGAGCATATAAAATCAAGATTATCTGAGGATATAAAATCAAGATGACAGAATGAGTCACCTGACAGATTGCTGCCAAGTGAAAACAAAACAAAACAAAACAACACAGGCTCATCATTGTATTTGCTTGCAAAGCACCAGGCACACCAAAAGCTGACTGATAAATACAAGTGGGTTTTCATGAGCCAGAGTGGATCACACCAGCAAGGTGGTTCAGATAAGGCTGTAGGACTCTAGCCTGGGCTTTTTCCTTCTAAAACGATGGAAAGCAAATACCTGAGGTTCAAGAGGTAACAAAGGGCCATATTTCCACAAAGCTTTGGACCAAGATGACTCCAGCTGAGCCCTCAGGCAGTGAGAGGGTCAAGCATGCTTCCCCACTTTGACATCTTTGGAGGTAAAAGACATCTGTGTTGGTTTGACTCTGGCTGCTTGCCAAGTGCCCATCAAAGCTGCTCTATCAATCCCTTCCTCAGCTGAACAGGGGAGAGAAAATATAACAAAAAGGCTCATGGGTCAAGATAAGAACAGGGAGAGATCACTCAGCAATTACCATCACAGGCAAACAGACTGTACACAGGGAAATTAACTTAATTTATTGCCAGTTAAGTTAGAGTATGATAATGAGAAATAAAACCAAATCTTGAAAATGCCTTTTGGCCACCCCTTCTTTCTTCCTGGGCTCAACTTTAGTCTCAATTTTTCTCTAACTTCCCCCCCTGATTTGCACAGGGAGACAGGGAATGGGGGATGCAGTCAGTTCATCATGCATTATCTTGGCAGCTATTGCCTCCTCACACTCTTTCCTTGCTCCAGAGCAAGGTCACTCCCATAGGAGACAGTCCTCCATGAACTTCTCCAAAATAGGTCCTTCCCACAGCCTTGCAGTTCTTCAAGAACTGCTCCAGAATGGTTTCCTTCCATGGGGTGTAGTCCCTCAGGATCACTCTGCTCCAGCACAGGGTCACAAGTCCTGCCTGCAAACCTGAACCTGCATGGGCTCCTTGCTCCATGGGGCCACAGGTCCTGCCAAGAGCTTGCTCCAGTACAGGCTTGCCACAGGGTGACAGCCTCCTTTGGGCAAGCTCACCTTCTCCAATGTGGGGTCCCCCACAGGCTGCAAGTGGATATCTGCTCCACTATCAACATCCTTGAATGGCAGGGGTACAGCCTGCCTCACCATGGTTGCTATGGGCTGCAGGAGAATGTCCCAGTACCTGGAGCATCTCCTCCTCCTCCTGCCTCATTGATCTTGTTGCTTGCAGTTGTTTCTCTCACATGTTCCTGCTCCTCTCCACTGGTTTCTGTGCTTCAGGGAGCTGGCTGGCATTGGCTCCATTGGACATGGGGGAAGCTTCTAGCAGCTTCTCACAGAAGCCACCCCTGTAGCCCCACTGCTACCAAAACCTTGCCACACAAACCCAATACAGCATTGCATTCTTCTGGCCTCCCTGGGGGAAGGAGAGATGTCTAGGCAGCTGGCCACCAGCCCTCATCCCAGATTTTCTCCCATGGCCAAGAGCAGGACCCTCTCTGGTCTCCAGTGAGGGTAAGGTGGTATTGCAAAGGAAGAAAAAGCCAGCAAGGAAGTGGGGAAAAAAAACCCAGCAAACAAACTGTGCTACTGAGGTGTGGAAAGAAGGATGACTGCTTGCCTGAGCCCTCCCACGGCATATAAACAAATGCCAGAGGCAAAACACGAAGTGGCAGAGCAGAACCATGTTTTTCATAGGCTTTTCAGTCACAGAAGCCATGACTACTAGCTGTTAAAAGAGACTTAATGGCTGATAGCTTCCTTTCATCTCAGGAGGTTACAAAACAGCAAGGACTCAGGCACTGCCAGCCCAGTCTGTGTCATGACCATAGCAGATGTCACCATGCATGCCTGAGGAATGCTGTAGCTCCAGAGCAGTAATGGTCCCTTGCTGCTGTCAAGGGTGATTCCCATGGACAGCACATCAGCTTGTATAGGAATGTGCCTTTTTTTTTTTTTTTTTGTCCTTAATCCTAAGTAATTTCTCTTTAGGGAAGCATAACAGAATTGCCTGGTCTGGCTTTCTCTGAGCATGAACTGCTGCTTGTAATAAAGGTTGGGTAGCTCCTTCCTGCATGACTATGATAGGAGGAAAGGACTTGCCCTCATTTATGTAAGAAAGAGATTAAAATGGAATGAAAATGAAAAACATTCTTAATGAAAATGGTTTCCTCTTTTTCTTTTTCTTTTTTTTAAAGAAAATGCAAAATCTACGTTGGAATAGTCCCCCAAATAGTTTGGATAACCTTTGGAATGTGAAGGAAAAGAGTTAATGGAAAACTTTTCTGAAAGCAGAGTGAATTCTGTATTTATTAACTGAAAAAAAAGTTGAAAAGATTATTCATACAGATTCTTTGACATTTCATCTGGCACAAATATAATCCTGATAAGAAAAGCCTTTAGGCAGGAGCACCCTCACTGTTGGGTACATGACTGTTGCTCTAGAAGTGGAAATCAGAGCTAGCTCATGGAAATGGCACTGCAAATGTAGAAGTAGAGGAGGCTTTACTGAGCACAGCTTCTAGACACATCTGTAGATGTTTGCCTTACAAACATGAATGAATCATAGAATTGTTAGGGTTGGAAGGGACCTCAAGGATCATCCAGTTCCAACACCCCTGCCATGAGCAGGGACACTTCACATTACATCAGGTTGCTCACAGCCACATCCAGCCTGGCCTTAAGAACCTCCAGGGATGAGGCTACCATCATCTCCCTGGGCAACCTGTGCCAGTATCTCACCACCCTCATGGGAAAGAATTTCTTCCTAATATCCAATCTGTATCTACCCATTTCTATTTTTGCTCCATTCCCCCTAGTCCTATCATTACCTGATATCCTAAAAAGTCCCTCCCCAGCTTTCTTGTAGCCCCCTTCAGATACTGGAAGGTCACAAGAAGGTCTGCTTGGAGCTTTCTCTTTTCCACACTGAACAGCCTCAACTCTCTCAGTCTGTCATTATAGGAGAGGTTCTCCAGCCCTCTGATCATCCTCATGGCCCTTCTCTGGACATCTTCCAGCACCTCCAGATTCTTGTAATAGGGGCTCCAGAACTGGATGCAGTACTCCAGGTGGGGTCTCATCAGCATGGAGCAGAGGGAGAGAATCATCTCCCTGGCCCTGCTGGCTATGCTTCTCCTGATGCAGCCCAGGCTCTGGTTGGCTTTCTGGGCTGCAAGTGCACACTGCTGGCTCATGTTGAGCTTCTCATGAAGTAGAAGCTGAAGCTTGGTCTACTTCTGACACAGCACCAGCAGGAAGAACGTAGGTGGAAAGGCAGAAAAGCCATCTTGTCCTTGCCATTTCTTTTTCCTCTGTCTCATTCCTGCTGGTTTTAGCATTGGCAGTGGGATTTTCTAAGGGGATTGTAAGGCCGTTTGTCCCTGAAGCACAAAGATCAACAGGCAGGTCATCAAAAAGCCATACTGGGGGAAGATAAGGCTGACCTGCAAGCCAGCAAGGTGAGTTAGTATTTCCAGCCATGTTTTTGCAACAGATTAGCTATTAATGATGATTTAAGCTCTGCCATGCCTGTATAGCTGCAATATTAATAATAGCCACCCATCTTGTAGATCTTTTTGTATTTCCTCCATGGCAAGTCTGCAGCAGTGAAAACAGCTCAAGGCCATTCCCATATTACTGAAATTCACATCACTATGACCCTCTTCCTCCCTTATCATTAGAAAGAAAAATGAAAATATATTTATTCTACTCAGCTGCTGCTGTCCTTTGTGCCCACTGTATATTGCCTGTCCCCTCATTATTTGTACCCCAACAGTAAAAGTATTGAATGAAGCACAAACAAAAAACCCTGGAGCTAATTTAGAATAGTTGATGTTGCATATTACCTAACGAGCCAGCTTCCCTTTGCAATCAGATTTTGATTTGATACCGTAGCTGGACATACTGAAATTGTTTTTTACTCTGACCTTGCATCTATCTCTCTCCTATGTACTTCTCCTGACTCTAGAAGATTTGATTTTTTACGTAATATTTTTTGATTCCACAAATACTTTTATTCCTCTTGTGTGAACATCTGAGGATTCTAGAAAAGACATCTTTGTTAGTGACATGGACAGAGGCATGGAGTGCACCTTCAGCAGGTTTGCTGATGACACCAAGCTGTATGGTACAGCAGACAGGCTGGAGGAAGGGATCCATCCAGAGGGACCTTGACAGGCTGGAGAGGTGAGCACATGACAAACTCATGAGGTTCAACAAGACCAAGTGCAAGGTACTACGTCTGGGTCGGGGCAATCCCAAGCACTGATATAGGCTGGGCAGGGACTGGCTGGAGAGCAGCCCTGAAGAAAGGGACTTGGGGGTGCTGGTGGATGAGAAGCTCAACATGAGCCAGCAGTGAGCACTTGCAGCCCAGAAAGCCAACCAGAGCCTGGGCTGCAGCAAGAGAAGTGTGGCCAGCAGGGGAAGGGAGGTGATTCTCCCCCTCTGCTCTGCTCTGGTGAGACCCCACCTGGAGTACTGCATCCAGTTCTGGAGCCTCTATTACAGGAAGGATCTGGGGGTGCTGGAATGAGTCTAGAGAAGGGCCACGAGAACGATCAGAGGGCTGGAGCTCCTCTCCTATGAGGACAGACTGAAAGAGTTGGGGCTGTTCAGTCTGGAGAAGAGAAGGCTCTGAGGTGACCTTCTTGTGGCCTTCCAGTATCTGAAGGGGGCTACAAGAAAGCTGGGGAGGGACTTTTTAGGCTATCAGGTAGTGACAAGACTAGGGGGAATGGAACAAACCTAGAAATGGGGAGATTCAGATTGGATGTTAGGAAGAAATTCTTCCCCACGAGGGTGGTGAGACACTGGCAGAGGTTGCCCAGGGAGGTGGTGGAAGCCTCATGCCTGGAGGTTTTTGTAGCCAGGCTGGATGTGGCTCAGTGTGAGGTGTCCCTGCCCATGTCAGGGGGGTTGGAACTAGATGATCCTTGAGGTCCCTTCCAACTCTAACAATTTTATGATTCTATGAAATCTAAGGTTCCTTGGGCAACCCACAAACTTCCACTACTGTATTAAACTCTTTTTAGTAACAATCTCATAAAACATGCATCTGTACGTTTAAAAAAATATATATTAAAAAAGAATTTTTTAATTTTTTTTTTCAGGATAGGGGATATCTCAAACTTCAGGGCAACTTGATTTCTGGGCTTACAAAGGTTTCTAATGTATTGGCTCTACCCTATATGTTCTCAGCATGTGTGGGAGGGCAGAAAGGGTATCCATTCATTTCTATCCTGGCAACACCAGAGGAGCTGTAGGAATTTCATCCACAGGTGGGTTGGAAACAGGCCAACTACCTAAGTGGGAGCCAAGTGAAATGCATATGGAAGTCTCAGTCCTTTGAGCTCCTGTATTCTAACAACATGACCACAACTAATACAAAAAACTCACAGACATCAGATTTTATGTTCTCTGGTTCTGGACAAAACAAACAAGATTATCAAGGAGATTTCTGGCTTTTAGTTCTCATTCATCTAATATGTGCTTCCCTAGGAAATGTTTTACAGATCCCAGTGGTTTCTGTGGAGCAGAAACAAATGTTGTAACAAAGAAATCCAGAGGAAAAGATTTGGAGTTTGATGCACTGGGGGTGTTTTTAGTCTCCTCTTTATTCTTTTGTCTAGAAATTACAAAATTGGTCCCCAGCTGTAACACAGTGGTTTGTGACAAGAAATCAGTTGACTTCACTGCTCTGGTGCCATCCAAAATGACTGTGTGATATGGAAAAAAAATAATTGTGCTGAGGCTAAAGTGAGCACTGGCCATTTCCCAGGCTTCTTGACCTTCTGAGCAAGAACTGGAACTTGCCTGGTGGTTTAGATGCTAATCTGTCTACCCAGTGTGTGGGTGTGCTCTGAGTCACAAGCCAACATGTGGACTCACTCCTAAAACTCTGCTTCCTAAATATTTTTGTCAAGGGTAACTTTTGTTTAACTGTTCATTTGGCAGAGTCCCAACCTGGGAAGGGTCAAAAGCTCAGCAAAGATCATATGTTGTGTATGAAGCTGCTAAGAACCACTTTGAAAGTTTTCAGCTCTTTTTCTCTCAAACTGAAGAAAAGCCTTAAACCTTCCCCTCCCCCACCCTGCATGAATCCAGATACTTCTTTTTTTTCTCACCCACTTGTCAGCAAACCACATCTGTCACAATTCAAGTGTGCAGCAACAACTGTGAAGAGAAATGTCCAACATACTTTTCTTGCCTTTTTTTTTTGTTTTTTTTTTTTGTTTTGCTGTATTTATTTTTTAATCCATGCTTAGTTACTAAAGCTCAAGGGACACTCAGCTGTAGCTGTGGAAGGACTGACTGAGCAAACAGGACAGAGTGGCCTTCCAGAGGCAACAGGCACTGGGGAGGTCTCTGCCAAAAAGAAGTATTTTTGTAATTTTTTTTTTTTCTGCTTGTTACATAACTGGGAAGAGGGATAATGAACATGTTTTTAGTCAAAGCATCACAGGTGTTACAAATTGCTTTCCCTCTTGGAGGTGGTGGTGTTAACCCAGTTACTGCTGGTTGTACTACCAGCTGCTCAGCAAATAAGGCTGAAAAATGCATTGGGGCCACATTCAGTAACTTGCTCTGGTGACTCAGCATAAGTTGGTGTAAAACCCTGTATTTAACATCCTCAGGCCTTCGAGTAGAGTCTGAATCCTGAGCAATAAAGTGCACAGAATAGCAGGTGCCTGTAACAAACAACCCTAAAGCAGTTTACTTGCTTTGGTCTAGCCTATAGAGCTGGCTGGGTGGGGAGAGAACCTTAACCCCCACCTGGCAGATCTGCAAGGAGATACTTGCATTTGGCTGGGATCTGCAAAACAGATATTTTCTGAAATATATCTTTGTGGGATTTTTTTTTTTCCTTCAGAGAATTGAGCAGGTCTTACACTTTTTAAAGTTCCTCCTTTGCTGTGGTTACCACACATCCATAAAACACCCTGCTGCTAAAGCTGTAACCTGGAAAGAGGATGACCTAAATGGCCTGGTTTGGCCACCTAAGGTGGTGAGACAGAACATTTTGATTTAAAATATACATTAACTGGAACTTACACAGTATGTATTAAATGGATTAAAAATTGGTTCCCTGGTAGAACTTTTAAAGGTAAGTTGTCAATGAGGACACAACTGGGACTGGTTTCCTTATGGTCCACCTGGGACCAGTTCTTAGTCTGACATGATTTAGTAAGTCAATCCAGAATCCAAAGAAAAAGCCAAAACATCTGAAGCCTTTACTGGCAAATTTGGGAGGTGATTCTAAAAGACTCAGTGAGGTCATTAACAGGGAATCATCTGTTTAAATGGGAAAGCCTAAAAAAGAGATATCTGATATTGTGGCCTTCCAGTATCTGAAGGGGACTACAAGAAAGCTGGGGAGGGACTTTTGAGGGTGTCAGGTAGTGATAGGACTGGGGGGAGTGGAACAAAACTAGAAATGGGAAGATTCAGATTGGATGTTAGGAAGAAGTTTTTCCCCATGAGGGTGGTGAGACACTGGAAGAGATTGCCCAGGAAGGTGGTGGAAGCCTCATCTCTAGAAGTTTTTGCAGCCAGGCTGGATGTGGCTGTGAGCAACCTGCTGTAGTGTGAGGTGTCCCTGCCTGTGGGACTGGATGATCCTTGAGGTCCCTTTCAACCCTAACAATTCTATGATTTTATGATTCTATATGGTTTGCATGGGAGGGGGGCTCCAGCCTCCCCTCACCCTCCCCCCTCTTAGAGATTATGCAATAATGTGGTGGGTTGGAAATTGCCCCAACATTAAATTTCCCAGACCAGCTCAGTTGGAAGCAAATGAAGCTGTATTTACAAGCAAAACTACAATCTACAATGGAATATGTACAAAATATACAGTATTTACAATATTTGCAGGTATTTACAATTTATAAGTAGCACAAAAACCTCCCCTTGGCCAAAAACCAGGGGAGCTGCAACAGCTTCTTGCTCCCTGCCCCTCTCCCTATCCCCCTGTACAGAAAAGGGACCAGGGAAAGAGCAGGGAAGTTGTTGTTAATGCCAGTCACAACAAAGCAGCGCTGTCAAGGTCAGTAAAGCCAGGAGAAGCATCAGCCAGAGCCAAAAAATCAAAAAGAGAGAGAGATTGTTTTGTACAACCAGTTTAAGCCTGCTATCTGTCCAATGGATCGTTTAGAACTTACCATTATTTTCCTTTTTCCACCCAATGGTGATTTATTTCCATTTACTACTTTCTGTTCAAGATCTGTGAAAAATGTTTAAAGGCATAGCCTAAAACTCCCCCAAATAAGCAGCCTATAGCTAGGTTGCTGTGAGTGGGGTGGAGGGACATGCTCCTCAGCCTCCAGCTGCAACTGTGCAAGATTCATTAGTGCATAAAGGGGAAGAGCTTATTAACCAACCAAGTCATATTTCCTCATGCTCAGGATACTCAGCTGGCATGAGGACAACCAGATTTCTGGCCCTTGTCTGTGCTAGATTTCCTGTGTTTTAGCCAGTGGTGGTTGTATGTGAGCTACAAGCAAAAGACATCCCAGCAGGGGAGCTAAAACTCAGGCCTGTCCAGCTCTGCTTGGAGTGAGTGTCATAACCACTACTAAGCTGGTAAGGTGGATGAAATGGGGCTGCACATTGCCAAAGAAGCCTCTCTCCTGTTGCCCAGGCTTCTCTCAAGAGACTGAGTGGATTTGAACCCAAATATAATTGGATCCAAATATAACCTGACCAAAACCATGATTTGAATATTACTTATTTCAATAGGAAATGAAAATTTCCAAGTCTTCTACGTTAATAAATCAGGCTACTATGTAGTGCTTGGGCAAAGAAAAGGAATTTTGCGTGTTAGTAGCAAACAGCAAGAGCCACTGCATGCCATAAGATGAGAAATAGGTCCCTGAAAGCAGAGGATGCTCTGAGGACACTTGTGGAGCCAACTATCCCTACGGGAGGCTTAGTTGAGTGTCTGATGTAAAAAGCAAGCTTTCAATTTCTCTGTTTACTCCAAGACTGAGGCAACTCAAGACATGCACAGAAGTACAGCTCCAAGCCCCTGTTAAACTTGAGAGCAAATAAATCTGTGAACTTAATCACCACCAGTTTTGTTGGGATTTTAGTCTTAAATGTCTCATTGGGGCCAAATCCCAGATCAGAAAATCTTGTATGGCTTTGACATCTATCTTTTCATAGGAACAACAAAAGAGTAGTGCTCCCTACAGACTACAGTACTCCAAGCTAGACTGTCCTTCTGGAAGAAAACACCATTCAGGGTTTTGCTGTTACCCAGTTACAGCTTTGACTTGCTGGTGATGCAGCTGACAGCATAACGGGGCTAAAAAATACGATATTGGAATTAGGGCTTCTTTTTTTTAGAGGCAAAGGCATGAAATAGGATGGTGAAGATAAATGCAGGTAAGCAGACTCCTCACTATCAGTGACTCTATGTGGTCAATGAAGTACCCCTTGGAAATTCAGTGCAGTAGAAACCTGACAGATGTGATGAAGAAAAGCTGACAAAAGTGTTAAAGACCTTTCCAAATTCAGAAGCTCAGTGGACTGTAGACGTATGTGCCTTTGAGATGCAAACTGCGTGATGAGCAGCACAGCAAACGTATTCCAAGTCCATTTTAAACTTCTTTCTGCTGTTTTCTTCCTCAGTGTTTCCCTTCCTTGCAAAGCTAGCCAAGACCAGATACTTACTGTCCCTTACAGCCCGTGTTCCTACAGCTGCTGGTAGCATTCCCACCCACGTTACCACAGCAGCAGAAACAGCAAAACATTAAACACAAGGATGCCTGATGGGCAAAGCCCCTGCATCCTCTGTGTTTGTGAGCAGCCTTTGCAGAGCTGCTAGGCCCCCTGAGAAGACAGCAGATCTCAGGTGTTCACTTGGCCTCCTGTCTGGCACATTTTTGGGAAAACTGAAATGAACCTCATGAGGTTCAACAAGACCAAGTGCAAGGTGCTGCAGCCTGGTCTGGGCAATCGCAAACACTGATATAGGCTGGGCAGGGACTGGTTTGAGAGTAGCCCTAAAGAAAAGGACTTGGGGGTGCTGGTAGATGAGAAGCTCAACATGAGCCAGCAGTGAGCACTTGCAGCCCAGAAAGCCAACCAGAGCCTGGGCTGCAGCAAGAGAAGTGTGGCCAGCAGGTCGAGGGAGGTGATTCTCCCCCTCTGCTCTGCTCTGGTGAGACCCCACCTGGAGTACTGCATCCAGTTCTGGAGCCCCTAGTACAGGAAGGATCTGAACATGCTGGAAGGTGTCCAGAAAAGAGCTGTAAGGATGATCAGAGGGCTGGAGCTCCTCTCCTATGAGGACAGACAGAGAGTTGGGGCTGTTCAGTCTGGAGAAGAGAAGGCTTTGAGGAGATCTTCTTGTGGCCTTCCAGTATCTGAAGGGGGCTCCAAGAAAGCTGGGGAGGGACTTTTGAGGGTGTCAGGTAGTGACAGGACATGGGGGAATGGGACAAAACTAGAAATGGGGAGATTCAGAATTGATGTTAGGAAGAAATTCTTTCCCATGAGGGTGGTGAGACACTTGAAGAGGTTGCCCAGGGAGGTGGTGGAAGCCTCATCCCTGGAGGTTTTTGCAGCCAGGCTGGATGTGGCTGTGAGCAACCTGCTGTAGTGTGAAGTGTCCCTGCCCATGGCAGGGGGGATTGGAACTGGATGATCCTTGTGGTCCCTTCCAACCCTGACAATTC
The DNA here is from genome assembly GCF_027791375.1 of Indicator indicator. Lineage (NCBI taxonomy): Eukaryota > Metazoa > Chordata > Aves > Piciformes > Indicatoridae > Indicator > Indicator indicator. The sequence continues at coordinate 39,424,012 of NC_072015.1, read as the reverse complement.
TATGATATTTGCCCAAAACAAATCGCCAGCAGTAATTACACCCTCTTTGTGTTTTTCTCAGAAGCATTTTAGTGACTCATCTATTCAGAGAGAGCATCACTGAAACAGTTTCCTCAAATATACTTCTTGGTAAACCTTGACTGGTGCAGCTGCCCTTATATTTCTGCCTGAACTCCACCCTTGCATTACACAGACCCTTCTGGAGATAAGTGAAAACAAAGGGAATCACGTGGAAGTATCTTCTGGTGTGCCATTGAGATGAAGAGCATGTGTTTTACTTTTGGTTTGCTGTCAGTTTATTATTAATTCCTTTGGAAATATCTGATATAGACTTCATTTCCTGTCAGCTGACTACAGCTGTAGATTGGGTTGACATACTTTGAAATGTTAATTTGGCAGGTTATCAAAAAACCAGAGCCAAAAAGTGCTGCTGACTGGCAGCACAGCTCCCTGGAAAACAGATTTCCCTAAATAAATCTTTTTGGGTTTGACAATATGACAGCTCAGTTCAAGAACTGTAATTGTGACTGGACAGGATATTTTGATTTCTCCAAGACATTCAAGTTAATATCACATGCCCTTTTGATTTAAAATATACATTAACTGGAACTTACACAGTATGTATTAAATGGATTAAAAATTGGTTCCCTGGTAGAACTTTTAAAGGTAAGCTGTCAATGAGGACACAACTGGGACTGGTTTCCTTATGGTCCACCTGGGACCAGTTCTTAGTCTGACATGATTTAGTAAGTCAATCCAGAATCCAAAGAAAAAGCCAAAACATTTGAAGCCTTTACTGGCAAATTTGGGAGGTGATTCTAAAAGACTCAGTGAGGTCATTAACAGGGAAAGCCTAAAAAAGAGATATCTGATATTGTGGCCTTCCAGTATCTGAAGGGGGCTACAAGAAAGCTGGGGAGGGACTTTTTAGGGTGTCAGGTAGTGATAGGACTGGGGGGAGTGGAACAAAACTAGAAATGGGTAGATTCAGATTGGATGTTAGGAAGAAATTCTTCCCCATGAGGGTGGTGAGACACTGGCAGAGGTTGCCCAGGGAGGTGGTGGAAGCCTCATGCCTGGAGGTTTTTGCAGCCAGGCTGGATGTGGCTGTGAGCAACCTGCTGTAGTGTGAGGTGTCCCTGCCCATGACAGGGGGGTTGGAACTGGCTGATCCATGAGGTCTCTTCCAACCCTAACAATTCTATGATTCTATATGATCAAGCAAAATTTTTAGATTTGAAAACAGAGAAATAAAGCTGAGGATGGGGAAATGCCTGGGAAACCTGTTCCAGAGTAGGACTTTTAAAAGAATTCTTCTAGACAATCACCACATTTTTATCTCCCCAAGACACACACAAAAAAAGCAGAGACCACCCACATTTTCCCATCAGCACACACATTTTACCACAGTGCTGCTCTCAAGCAGCAAAATTTAAATATATTAATCTTGGAATGCTTTTTCAAATCTGAAGCCTAAGTAAGCCATCCTGAAAGTGTATGTTTGACATTTCATGGCTGGGAAAACATGATCATGAAAACCAAACCAAACCAACCCCACAGCCCAAACCTTTTAGGCTAAAATTTCCTTGTTTGATTCCAACTTAAAGTCGATTTGCTTTGGGGAAAAAAAATTATTTCAGTAGTTCACAAGTCCAAGCACAAAAGGCATTGTATTTTAAAAAAAATGTTGTTCAGGCTAATTTTGTTCTGTCTTCTAGAAATGTAAATTTCCTTTGAAATTTACATCTGCAAGAAGCTACTTGGGAATATTTAGGAGTCTGTCACATAGCTGGGAAGACTGTTTATCACTCTTCCAAAAGAAACTGCATTTGTTACCTATATTTTTCTTTCTAAAAGAAATAAAAATCCATTGTAATGTCTAATTCAGTGTATTTTCATTTGAAATCCACCTCTGCTTTTCAAACAGCTTCGAGAAGGCTGATGACTAATGTGGTGTGCTGAGCTTAGGTAGGTAGCTCTGCTATATGTGGTATGTACATCTCCCACAACATTGTTTTGCCCATTGGTAGGGTTTGGAGACAGGAACAAACCTCACAACAGTAGCAAGAAATGGTGGGACCTTAATCTCTGTGCTGCTGGTGTGGGACACTTTATCTTCTTGGTCTTGAGCATATCTGATGCGAGAGAAGCTTCCTTGAGAGATGCCAGACACCAGATGTTACTAATCAACAGGTGACAACTAATCAGTCAGGTGACAACATTAATAGATGAGGGGCGAGCAACTGATGTCATTTACCTGGACCTGAGCAAAGCCTTCAACACTGTCCTGCACCACATCCTGGTCTCCAAGCTGGTGACACAATGGGTTTGATGGGTGGACCACGAGATGGATAAAGAACTGCCTTGATGGATGCACCCAAAGAGTGGCTGTCAACGGGTCCATGTCCCAGTGGAGGCCAGGGACAAGTGGAGTCCCTCAGGGATCAGTCCTGGGACCAGTCTTGTTCAACATCATTGTTTGTGCCATGGACAGTGGCATTGAGTGCACCCTCAGCAGGTTTGCTGATGACACCAAGCTGTGTGGTGCAGCAGACAGGCTGGAGGGAAGGGATCCATCCAGAGGGACCTGGACAGGCTGGAGAGGTGAGCACATGACAACCTCATGAGGTTCACAAGACCAAGTGCAGGGTCCTGTATCTGGGTCAAGGCAATCACAAGCACAAATAGAGGCTGGGCAGGGACTGGCTGGAAAGCAGCCCTGAGGAGAGGGACTTGAGGGTGCTGGGGGATGAGAAGCTCAACATGAGCCAGCAGCGAGCACTTGCAGCCCAGAAAGCCAACCAGAGCCTGGGCTGCATCAGGAGAAGCATGGCCAGCATGCTTCAGCTCTGGTTAGACCCCACCTGGAGTACTGCATCCAGTTCTGGAGCCTCTATTACAAGAGGGACATGGACATGCTGGAATGTGTCCAGAGAAGGGCCACCAGGATGATCAGAGGGCTGGAGCACCTCTCCTGTGAGGACAGACTGAGAGAGTTGGGGCTGTTCAGTCTGGAGAAAAGAAGGCTCTGAGGTGACCTTCTTGTGGCCTTCCAGTATCTGAAGGGGGCTCCAAGAAAGCTGGGGAGGGACTTTTTAGGCTATCAGGTAGTGACAGGACTAGGGAAATGGAATAAAGCTGGAAGTGGGGAGATTCAGACTGGACGTGAGGAAGAAGTTCTTCCCCATGAGAGTGGTGAGAGCCTGGAATGGGTTGTCCAGGGAGGTGGTTGAGGCTCCATCCCTGGAGGTGTTTAAGGCCAGGCTGGATGAGGCTCTGGCCAGCCTGATGTAGTGTGAGGTGTCCCTGGCCATGGCAGGGGCGTTGGAACTGGATGATCCTTGTGGTCCCTTCCAACCCAGACTTATTCTATGATTCTAATAATTTGCCCCAACTGCCTGGTGAAACAGAGTGAGAGGTGACAGAAATCCTCAGCAGAAGGAAAGAGCTGTATTCACCTCTGGTGTGAATACCCTGGCACTGCAGCATTGGACCTTCATGGACCTATGAAACTTCTGACTGTTGGCTACTTTTTCAACGTTGCAGTCATGCTGATGTGGAGGACTTTTCTTGGAGGACAGAAAACCCCACCCCCTCCCATAAAACAGCACAGTTTTTCCTTGAAAGACATTTAGGGAGACAAATGACATTAAACAGAAGAAGAAACACGGAAATGCATCATCATGGACGGGTAGACCAGAAACTGAGGTAGAAAGTCTTGAGTTCCTTGATGACTTCACGCAGCAATAAATACAAAGTCAGCAGCTCCCAAGATGTAGCTGCAGAGTGCCAAAGGCATACCCTGCCCATTTGCCTTATCAGAAAGAATTTCTTAAAAGCCTACATTTTTTTCTTTTAATTTAAAACCTAAAATCAAGTCCAAGCAAGCACTTGTTTGACTCGAAATGCATGAACTGCTGAGGCACAATTTCACCCTTTACAGCTAGAATGGGCCCATTTAGTGTTCCATTTGTCTTTTAAACGAGTCAGATCTATGCATTACCTATCCCTGGCAAGTGCTTAATACTCTAAATACAAAGAGGCTGGTCTTCCTGCATTGTCTTCAGGGGGTCACTGCTGATTCATGACACCAGAAGGTGTAATTAGAAGACTCAGCTTGTCCAGCCTAGGTATTACATGGCTTCCTTCCTCCTATGGATTTATTTCCTTTGGGCTTGATTTGATTCTTCCATGCAAATTTTTCAACCCCCTACAATGCAGCATGACACATTTCTGTGACTTTTTTTTTTTTTTTTTCACATGGGACTTTGTTAGGAGTAGAAAATGAGACAAAGTAGAAAACACTTCTCCACAGATAAACTGCATCTTTGCTGACATCTCTGCCCTGTTCTGCTCTTAATAACTGACATAAAGCTTTGCACAAAGTGATATTTTGATGTCCAGAACAAAGGTGATCCTTCCATCTGGGGTAGGTTTAAAACAATATCCTCATGAAGTTGCCAAAATAAGCTGGTCCATTCAAACAGCAAAGTTTCTTTAGTTCAAAGAGGGAAGGTTTTTTGCACTAAACTTTGTTCTCACAATGTATTGAAGCAGCTTCAGGACATGCTAGTTCCAGCCCTTCCTTTGCTTTAGTATTCTGTTCAGGCAAGTCCAGTCCAGACATATTTACCAGACCCCTGTAGTCAGCTATATTTCTACACTTGTCTTTGGCAGACTGGGAATCTGATTTGGTGTTTTCCAGAAGTCTTTTAAAACATTTCTAATAATTTTAAAAGCCCACATGTACAGATTTCTTCATTTCTTGCTCTTTCTTGCCTGTTACGTTTTCAAGTACTGAAAAGAAAATTGCTGTTTAGTCAAGAAGTTCTGTGACAGCTTCCTTTGGAAGGAGGGATGAATTTTGGAATATTTTCACTGTACTGTAACTCTCAGCTGTCATTGGGATAAAGTACTAGGAAGCTTGCTGATACTGTTGGAGAAAGAGGCTTTGCATTGCCAAAATAAAGGACGTTGGTTTTAATCCTACTCTATCTTTCTAGAAAATGCTTTCACAGCACTCCAGCCTGCCAATCACTACTAAATCAAAGCTCCTCGTTCACATTCTCCAGGACACAAGCAGCCCCACGCCACAGCACATTGCAAACACAAGTGGAAAGTCAAAGATTAAAGCAAGTTTCTTAAAGATGCTTTTATACCAGAGTTCTTCGTACAATCAGGCTTTCTTTTCCTTGTAAGCACACTAATGATATTTCAATTGCATGCCTACAATACATAGTTAATAGCTTCCTTATTTCCTTATTTTAGCATTTCCCCTCTACTCCCTTTCTTTTCAATTATACTAGCTAGATCATTTCTTTCATTTCCTTTCTCCAAGTGTCCTGTTTTCATTTCTAATACAAACGCAGATTGGGTGACTTACACTTTTCTGGAGGATAAGCACACGACAGCAGCATCTCTTGCTCCACCATGGTGCTGTACGTTACAGAGCTCAGTGGTCTTTGGAACAATGCTTTCAGAAAATATTTTGGAAGGCTAAGCTCACTCATGCAGCCTTCTGATCTTCTCCAACACTCTTGCCTTCTGTGTGTTGTCACATGTTAGCCTCCCTCCCGAGAAACCTGCGAAACAGGTCTGGCAACACACATCTTGTGTGTCAGAAGAGCTTTAATTGATTCGTTGCAACAGGTACCCACCCTCCTTACAAAAAAAAAAAAAAAAAAAAAAGGTTGTTGAAAGGAGTAGTCTCTTAGCGCCTCGTTTGAAAGGACAGGACCTGCCCAGTGTCACAGCTGGTGCACTTTAAAGGGAAACTACGAGCTGGGTTCGTGAATGTAGAGGAAATAATTTCAAATCCATCTTATGTGCCAAATAAACCACAGCTAACGGTGTAATTGGGATGCTCCTGCACTGTGGGAGAGCAGGAATCCTTCCATTGTGCACCAGAGAGGCAAGGGCTGCCACTGCATCTCCCCACGGCGCAGTTTCTTGTGGGAGGGGCAAAAAAAAAAAAAAAAAAAAAAAAGCCCTCTACATCTTCACTGCAGAAGTCTCTGTTTCTGAACAGCAATTCTGACTGCTGCTGATGTGGATGAAATTATGTGGACCTGATTTTTGATAAATGGATCCCTACGGGTTTGAGGTTCATAGTGCCTAGGTTCTTACAGAGGAGATCACAGAATCATAGAATTGTTAGGGTTGGAAGGGACCTCAAGGATCATCCAGTTCCAACCCCTGCCATGGGCAGGGACACCTCACACTACATCAGGTTGCTCACAGCCACATCCAGCCTGGCCTTACAAACCTCCAGGGCTGAGGCTTCTCCATGCATCTGCCTTTCAGCAGCCCGTTTACCCATCTGGGGCTCAGTGAGGAGTCTCCAGCACTGCCCTGTAAGCCCCTTGCAGCTCAGTTGCATTTATCTGTCACCCCCCTAATCAAGAGGGATTGCAGTTGGGCCCCCACTAAGACCTGTATCAATTTCACATCTCGTAGTACCTCCAGAGCAGTTTCCTACTGCTGTGGCTCTTTCAAGCGGGTGATAGCAAGGCACAAAAATCAAGAGACATGGGATTTATGACTGCCTCTGCCTCTAATTTGCCCTGTCACCTTGGGCAAATTGCTTTACCTCTCCGTGCTTCTGTTTCCCCATCTCTAACACATGCTTAATTATAGTTCCCTTTCTTTGGAAAATGCTTTGAAATCCATGCACAAAATGTAGGACGAAAGAGGAAGCTATCATTATTGCACACTTGTAAAATACTGGGATGAGGCAGGCAATAAGCAGCAAGCCTTTGAGATTTTGGGCACATGAAGCACTGTGTTTGAAGAAAAATATGACCTTATTGTAATCATGATTTCTTTCTTTTTCATTTATTTATTTTTTTTAAAGGTACTCCAGAATTTGGCAAAAGTTCAGTTTCTGTTTTCACGGTGGAATGCTGAGAAAAAAATCTAAAGCAGTTCTCACTTTTAGGAACATTATGCCCTCCTGGAAACAGCAAGACCACCAGAGGTTTCTTGGTGGAAAATGAAATAAAGTGGCAATTCCCTGCTTTTCTCTCACCTGGGAGAATAAAGTCTCTAGTTCACAGGATCACAGGATGTCAGGGGTTGGAAGGGACCCAAGGAGATCACCAAGTCCAACCCCCCTGCCAGAGCAGGACCATACAATCTGGCTCAGCTCACAGAGGAACACATCCAGATGGGCCTTGAAAGTCTCCAGAGAAGGAGACTCCACAACCTCTCTGGGTAGCCTGTTCCACTGCTCTGTGACCCTTACAGTAAGGAAGTTCCCCCTTGTGTTGAGGTGGAACCTCCTGTGCTGCAGCTTACATCCATTGCTCCTTGTCCTATCACAGGGAGCAAGTGAGCAGAGCCTGTCCCCTCCCTCCTGACCCCCAGCCCTCAGATATTTAGAAACATTTATCAAATCCCCTCTCAGTCTTCTCTTTTCCAGACTAAACAGCCCCAGGTCCCTCAGCCTCTCCTCACCAGGCAGTGCTCCAGTCCCCTAATCATCCTCCTAGCCCTCTGCTGGACCCTCTCCAGCAGGTCCCTGTCCCTCCTAAACTGGGGAGCCCAACCTGCAACCTCTGTGTACTTACAGTCTTCTCAACAGATCTAAATATCCATCCTTATTCTCCCTCTTTGAAAATTAAAACTCAACAAAGCTTGCAAAGAGTGTTGGATTTTTTTTATTTGTGTGAAATTAAGCTGAACAGAATAATGCAAATTTGTGCTTTCCAGGGGTTGAAGTCACTCACATGAGAGCCTTGTGTTTATTTCAATATTTCAGTAAACAAAATGAGAAAGGTGCTTGTGCTCACCCTGGTTCAACAGCATTGCTCATTGAGAGGCCTTCCTCAATGAGGAGGATTGTAAAAGACAAGATAGTAAATTAATTTTCCCCTGAAATTCAGAGCAAATAATTTTTCACCTGCTCTGCTTGGGAAGACAACAGTTGCTGGGCTGTGAGAAGTGCAGGATGGAGCTGCCCTGGCCTTCCTTCTGCTGCTGCTGCTGCTGCTATAATGCATACACTTTCACTCAGCCTGAAGACATATCAAATGTTGGCAACACTCTTGAGATGCTATAAGGCTGAAAGCAAAGACAAACTTAAAAAAGCTTTCAGGAATTTTATTCTCTGTGCTGCCTGTGAAGAAGTGAAATTATTGGGGTTTTCCCTCTGCAGCCTTTTTCTGTTCTCAACAGAAATTTGTTCATCCACTGTCCTGCTTAGACTAAAATCCTGGGTAGTTTTAAACACGAGCAGTAGCCCAGAGATTAGGCTGGGCAGTGCTGAACTGAGGAGAATTGGCTGTAGAGACGTAGCTTTTTGTGAAATGGCTCTTGATTGCTCATTAATACTGGCACAATCTGAAAGCTTCCCAGAGTCATAGTTCTCTGCATGACTTAACATGGCCAGACAGGTTTATTGCAAACCAGCAAATGTATAACCTGCTTGCTTCTTACTCCAGAAGCCATTAACTTCAGCACCATGTTCTAAGACGTCTTAAGGTTACCACACTGTCCATTTATAGTAACAAGTGAATCACTGAGAGCTGCAGGCTCAAAAACCTTTGGAAGCACATCTGCAGAAGGATGTGCATTTGTTTGTCTTGTCTGTGTGCATACAGTTGCAGTAGGTGACTTCTCAATAATCACATTCTTACAAGGCTAGCATGCTCACACTGGCTATCAGATTAGCATGGTCTGAACTGAATTTCAGTGTGAAGGACTGTTATGAAAGAAAAGGAAAGCTTCTTGTAAAGAGGTATTAAACATGTGGCATAGATGGCTGTCAGTGAGGTGGATTGCAAACTGGCTCCACAACAGAGTTCAGAGGGTTTGTCATCAGTGGCACAGGGTCAACTTGGAGGCCTGTGGCAAGTGGTGTCCCCCAGGGGTTGCTACTGGGTCCAGTTTTGTTCCATGTCTTTATCAACAACCTGGCTGAGGGGATTGAGAGTACCCTCAGCAAGTTCTGATGATACAAACTGGGGGGTGGCTGACACCTGTCAGGCTGTGCAGCATCCAACGTGACCTGGACAGGCTGAGAGCTGGCTGCAGGCAAACCTCATGGAGTTTAATAAGGACAAGTGCAGGGTCCTGCATCTGGGAGAAATAACAACAGGCACCAGGACAGGTTAGAGGCTGCCCTGCTGGAAAGCAGCTCCTCAGAGAAAGACCTTGGAGTGCTGGTGGACAGCAAGATCTCCATGGAACAACAATGTGCTCTTGTGGCCAAGAGAGCCAATGGGATCCTGGGGTGCATCAAGAAAGGAGTGTCCAGCAGGGCTAGGGAAGTTCTTCTACCTCTCTACTCTGCCCTGCTGAGACCACACCTGCAATCCTGTGTCCAGTTTGGGGCTCCCCAGTTCAAGAGAGACAGAGACCTGCTGGAGAGAATCCAAGGGAGAGCCATGAGGGTGATTAGGGGACTTGAGCATCTCCCCTGTGAAGAGAGACTGAGAGCCCTGGGGCTGTTTAGTCTGGAGAAGAGAAGGCTGAGAGGGATCTGATCAATGTCTATCAATATCTGAGGGGTGGGTGTCAAGTGGAGGGGGCCAGGCTCTTTTTGGTGGTTCACAGTGATAAGACAAGGAACAATGGGTTCAAACTAGAACATAGAAGATTTCAGCTCAACATGAGGAGAAACTTCTTTCCAGTGAGGGTGACAGAGCACTGGAGCAGGCTGCCCAGGGGGTTGTGGAGTCTCCTTCTCTGGAGATTTTCCAAACCCACCTGGATGCCTTCCTGTGCAGACTCCCCTAAGTGATCCTGCTCTGGCAGGGGGGTTGGACCTGATGATCTCTTGAGGTCCCTTCCAACCTCTGATGTACTGTGAGACTGTGATACAGTAATTGCACCAAAAAATCCTTTTTTTTTTTTCCTTTCTCTTCTCGGATGTAATGCCTATAGATGAACAGGTCAGGAATGAAAGCTGTAAAGCAGCCTTTGGATACAGTAGGCACAGTGTGAGCTGATTCCAGCTTTTTACAGAGCAGAAGTGAACAACAGTGAAAATCTAAGCCTTTTGGTGCTGGAGATAACATTTGGATGAATGAATGGTTTTGGTTAAACACCAAGTCCTACAAAAATAGGAACTGTCTAATGAGGTAAGTGAACCAATACTGTCAACTGCAGCAAAAATACTAGGGAGAGGTAGCTTTACACACAAGAACATTCTGTTGTAATCAGGAGATTAAAGCATGAAACGATAGCAGCCATTTGTTTGGACAGACTGGAAGCATTCAAACTGATGCATACCTTTGTACATGAGTTATTGCAAAAGGCCTTCAAGTGACAAACCACCCATAATTGTGGTGCTTGGTCTTCCAAGAAGCTCATATCTGTAATTGCAATCATTGTTTGAAAAGCCAGTGCAGGTTTACAGTACCTGTGCAACTGGTACTCACTTCTGTCACTGAAGTGACAAAATGGCTATGCCGTGATCACAACTGCTTCCTTATAATGCTACATTTGTCTTCACACATCCATATCTGCCCAGAACCTACAATTATATGTCATTAGCTTTCTGCAGAACTGATCAAAGCTTTATCCAATTCAAAGCTGATTTGGGTGGACCCCAACTGGCCTAAAATGAACCAGGCTTAAGCAATTGTTTCTTTAAACAGGACGGGTTTCCCACATCGGGTAATAATTCTACCCAGTGCAGTGTGAAGGTGAAACTCTGAATATATTGGGCCACAGAGGCATATGATCCAGACCATTTGCATAATTTTTACTTTTCTAGATGAGGGACCTTAAAATGCTTAATTCAGTAGAATAGTGTATCTTTGAAAAACCTTTGAAGTATCACTGCAAAGTATCTGCTGCTTGCACAGGACTGATGAGGCAAGGGGAGGAAAGGGAGGCAGTGCTCTCTTTGGAAGGGGTGAAATGGAGTTGTGGTGGGTTGAAATTACCCCCACCCCAACATAAAATTGCCAGACTAGCTCAGTTGGAAACAAATCACAGGATCACAGGATGTTAGGGGTAGGAAGGGACCTTGGAAGATGATCAAATCCAACCCCCCCTGCCAGAGCAGGGCCCTAGAAGCAAACAAAGCTGTATTTACAAGTAAAACTGCAATCTCAATATGAAATATGATGAATATGTACAAAATATATAATATTTACATATATGTACAATTTATGAACAGCACAAGAACCCCCCTGGACAAAATCAGGGGGCTACTAATAGTTTCCCCCCCACACCTCCTGTACAGGGGACCAGAGAAAGAGCAGAGTTGCTGTTAGTTACTTAACCACAACAAGAACACAGCCAAGGTCAGCAAAGCCAGCAGAAGCACAAGTTAGTATCTGCTAGAGTGAGGAAGCGGAAAAAAGAGAAATTTAGTTTACAGAACTAAATTTTATGTTTGTTCTCTGTCCAGTGGGATTATTTAGACCTTATCATTATTTTCCTTTTTACATCCAGTGGTGATTTATTTACATTCCACTGCTTTCTGTTCGAGATCTGTGGAAGACGTTCAAGGTACAGCCAAAAACTACGCCATGGAGCAAAATGGTTCTTGTTTTACTTGAGAAGTAGTGCTGAAACTGCTGCAAAACTTAACACAAACATGCAAAGGCAGAGTAATTTCTGTGTGACACGTATCTGCTGTCAGACAGTGCATATTTCTGCAGAGCAAACAGTAATAAGACAGCTCACATCTGGAATAACCTCAAGGAATGCAGCTTTAAATGCTTCCCCCTTTTTAACATTACTATCAAAGCTTTTCCTCCTAAACTGCCAGCTACTGTAGATTAATGAGCAGAAAACCCAAGATGCTGCAGAAACCTGGAGGGATACAGGGGCAAATGGCTACTGGGAAGTGATGTGCTTTTCCACTCTCTGTGATATTAATCTGCAGTACCTTTTTTTTTTTTTCTTTTCTTTTCTAGCTACAGCTCAAGGGATCGACAAACACACCTGAAGGCACGAGGGATGTGTTTAAACAAAGTTGATCTAAACAGATTCAAACCTCAGACTTAAAACCAGGCAAACAAAAAGAGTGCACAGGGCAAAAAGGAGACAGTTGCAGTAATTGCAGGAGTAAAATTGTGTGGTGTAACGAATCCAGTTACAAACTGCTTCCAGCACACACAGGTTTCCAGGTAACTATGTTCCACTGCTTAATCCTGCTTGTTGAGGGGGCACAATGTGAAATTTTTCAAGCATTAAGTTCTCCTTGAAACTGTTTTCTCTCTGTTTTTGTTATATTGTGGTGTGAGTGTCTGATCAATGGGTTGGTGAATCAAAGGGGCTGATGCATTGGGAGCTGCTTCTGCTATACACTTGCACTTGCAGCAGATCTCCTCAAGTGCTGCTGACTGTCTTTATTATTTATGGCTATGAGACCATTTTCCACAGTTAACCTCTGCGGGTCACCCTCACAAAATCACAGAACCAACCAGGTTGGAAGAGACCTCCAAGATCATCAAGTCCAACTGATCACCCAGCCCTAACTAATCAACCAGACCATGGCACTAAGTGCCTCATTCAGGCTTTTCTTAAACACTTCCCAGGATGGTGACTCCACCACCTCCCTGGGCAGCACATTCCAATGGGCAATCTCTCTTTCTCTGAAGAACTTCTTTCTATGATCAAGCCTAAACTTTCCCCTGCACAGCTTGAGACTGTGTCCTCTTGTTCTGCTGCTGGTTGCCTGGGAGAAGAGACCAGCCCCCACCTGGCTACAACCTCCCTTCAGGTCATCGTAGACAGCAATGAGGTCTCCCCTGAGCCTCCCCTTCTTCAAGCTAAACACCCCCAGCTCCCTCAGCCTCTCCTCATAGGCCTTGTGCTTCAGACCCCTCCCCAGCTTTGTTGCCCTTCTCTGGACATGTTCAAGCAACTTAACATCCTTCTTGAATTGAGGGACCCTAAAACAAAGCAGTCAGGAAGCTCAATTAATTTAATTCAAGAAGGGAGGATAGCTGGAGAAAAGTGGGCATGGATAGGATCCCCTGGTTGTCAAAACCCTTGGTTTGGTGTCCTCCTCAGAGCACATTTGCAGTTTCTCCCACCACCTAGAGCATGTAAGTGTATATCAGGGGCCAAAAGCCTCTTTGAGCAGTGCTGGCTTAGGGGAAAGCAATGTCTACCTCTCATTGCATGTAATTCTATGTGATTGGCCAAGTTTCCATCTGTTTTTCAAATGCAGTTAACATAAACTGGCACTTCCTCTCCCTTAGTGCCAAAAATTGTTTCTATTGGGAACAAAACACCCAGAAAGGTATAATAATGAGAGGAAGAGGACAGACCTGCCTATTAGTCAGTGCATGTAACCAAGTTCTTTTAAAACAGTAATTAAGCATAAATAGCTTAAATAATTCTAATTCTGGTTGAAAATGACAAATAGAAACTAGAGGAAAGATAGAGGGTGTTAAATATGCAGGACACCCTTCGTATGATTGTGTATATGTGTAGTTAAGAAAGCAGATTATGCCAAGGTGAGGCGGGAGGAGAGGAACCAATGACAATCACCCATTTAAAAAATATCATTAAACTGATCATTTTAGGGTGTAGGAAGTTGCTCAGAGTTAGCTGGAAGGTTAATTATGCTGTATTTCTTGGATGAGTAAGTTTCTTGGCTTCTTTTCAATGTGCTGACCAGAGGTGTGTAAGCTTCACTGTATTTAGTAAATACCTTAGGGTAGATGAATTCCAAGTGACAGCCACATGGATTCATGCAGTAAAGTGGTGACTTGACATCACCATCAAGTCATCATCACACAAAATGTCAACAAAGAAATTACTACGCTACTGGCAAGTGAGCTTGACACCTTAAGGAGGGTCTTTTACAACCTGAATGTTTCTGTGATTCTGTGATAATGCCAACATATACCCTTCAGCAGATCTGCTGTTGATTACCCTGATCTTACAAAACTACACCAATAACATGATTTAAAGTCTTATAGTTTTTGATCATAGAATCATAGAATCAAGCAGGTTGGAAGAGACCTCCAAGATCATCCAGTCCAACCTATCACCCAGCCCTAGCCAATCAACCAGACCATGGCACTAAGTGCCTCATCCAGGCTTCTCTTGAACATCTCCAGGGATGGTGACTCCACCACCTCCCTGGGCAGCACATTCCAATGGGCAATCTCTCTCTCTGAAGAACTTCCTCCTAACATCCATCCAGCCTATACCTCCCCTGGCACAACTTGAGACTGTGTCCCCTCATTCTGCTGCTGATTGCCTGAGAGAAGAGACCAACCCCCATGTGGCTACAACCTCCCTTCAGGTAGTTGTAGACAGCAATGAGGTCACCCCTGAGCCTCCTCTTCTCCAGGCTAAACACCCCCAGCTCCCTTAGCCTCTCTTCATAGGGTTTGTGTTCCAGACCCCTCCCCAGCTTCATTGCCTTTCTCTGGACACGTTCCAGTCCCTCAACATCTCTCTTGAATTGAGGAGCCCAGAACTGGACACAGGACTCAAGGTGTGGCCTGACCAGTGCTGAGTACAGGGGAAGAATAACCTCCCTTGATGTTGTCACACACACTATAGCATGTAGAATGAAGGCAATAGCTAGTGGGTCTTGCAACTGTTTTATAATAATCTGTGTGAACACTGAGTTTTAGGAGCTAACAGAATGCTTTTACAGCAGATGTTAACATTTCTTGGAACACAATTCAGGCTTCCACAAGGTTACCTTTCTGCCTGTAAAGAGAAAAGAAAGCACAAATAGAAGACTGAAGAATTGGAAATAAGCTGTCTTAAGGTGCTTGCTCCTGCTGTGCTTATCATTTCAAAGTACACCTTATTTTGGGTAGGTCTACAGTGTGCTGAAAGTGCTGCCTTGACTTACTCTTTTGGAACAGCATGATCTTTTGTGACTTTGTAGAACTGCCTTGATCTTCACGAGCAATGATACTGCTAATGTTGCAAATGAAAAGAGCAGGCTTTTGCTCATTTTGTTACATTACTTTTGCAAGAGCTACCAGGAATTAAAATCAGACTTTGGTGTTGAGGTGGTCACAGTTGTCTCAAGCTTGATGACTTGTTGCATGCAGTGCAACAGCTGATTAAAGCAAAAACGCTCAACCCAAAGAGAGTTTGAAGTCCAGCCAAAGAGGATTGTAGCAGGAGGCATTGCCATGCCATGCCATGACTCTTTTGACAAGTATAACTGAAACAGGCTGCTAAGGTCAGGAAACTCACAATGCTTGCCCACTTGTAAAAGCTGAGAGGGTTTTTTTTAATGTTTTAAAGTGTAATTTTTAGCAGTATAATTACTCTAAATACAAACGTTTTCTGATACTCGAGACAGAAATCTTTTAAGTCATGAACACAGTCTCAAGCTGTGCAGGGGGAAGTTTAAGCTTGATCTTAGATAGAAGTTCTTCCCAGAAAGAGAGATTGCCCGTTGGAATGGGCTGCCCAGGGAGCTGGTGGGGTTGATGTACCTGGAGGTGTTTAAGAAGAGCCTGAATGAGGCACTTAGTGCCATGGTCTGATTGATTAGTTAAAGTTGGGTGATCAGTTGGACTTGATGATCCTGGAGGTCTCTTCCAACCTGGTTGGTTCTGTGATTCTGTGTAATTCTAATCAAAAGTAACCAATAATACAGGTTAATGCAAATGCTTCATTACTTTCTTTGATAACTTTCAACACCTCATTCTTACAGTGACAAACCTAATTTTCTGTCTTTTATGGGTTTGAATTACTTGAATTTTATTATTTTTTTAACATTATTTTATGATTAACATAACTTGTGTTATGCAGTCTGACCTTTCTTTTGGTATACACTTAAGGCCCAGGAACTGTTTGTAACAGAGTGCATCTGAAAAAGGATGATTGTCCACTGGCAAACAAGTAGATGAATAAGATAAAGTAATGAGCAGGAAATGGATTCTCCTCTTATTTAGTGTGTTTTGCATACCTTGAGAAAAAGAGATCTTCTCCTGTGTTTGCTGCTGGATGTAAATGACAGTGATAACTACAGTATAAGCCCAATGCACAGGTTTTAGAAAGAAGCAAGTTCTCCATGGAACAGCAATGTGCTCTTGTGGCCAAGAGAGCCAATGAGATGCTGGGATGGATCAAGAAAGGTGTGTCCAGCAGGGCTAGGGAAGTTCTTCTACCTCTCTACTCTGCCCTGCTGAGACCACACCTGCAATCCTGTGTCCAGTTTGGGGCTCCCCAGTTCAAGAGAGACAGAGACCTGCTGGAGAGAATCCAAGGGAGAGCCACGAGGATGCTTAGGGGACTTGAGCATCTCCCCTGTGAAGAGAGACTGAGAGCCCTGGGGCTGTTTAGTCTGGAGAAGAGAAGACTGAGAGGGGATCTGATCAATGTCTATCAATATCTGAAGGGTGGGTGTCAAGTGGAGGGGGCCAGGCTCTTTTGGGTGGTTCACAGTGATAAGACAAGGAACAATGGGTTCAAACTTGAACACAGGACGTTTCACCTCAACATGAGGAGAAACTTTCCAGTGAGGGTGACAGAGCCCTGGAACAGGCTGCCCAGAGAGGTTGTGGAGTCTCCTTCTCTGGAAACTTTCTAAATCTACCTGGATGCATTCCTGTGCAGACTCCCCTAAGTGATCCTGCTCTGGCAGGGGGGTTGGACCTGATGATCTCTTGAGGTCCCTTCCAACCTCTGAGATACTGTGAGACTGTGATACGATACAGCACTCCGTATTCAAGAAGTTTTGCACATTTGCAAAGAGTCAAAGGAGAGCAAATTTCTTTCTAGTGGTGCCAAACTTTCCTGGTTCCAGGGCAGTGTGTTGCTGAATCATGCAGAACAGCAAATAAATCACTTCCTTTCCTCACCTGATGCCTCGCCACCACCCACAACACTTAAGCTCCTCCCAAGGTCGAAAATGACAATTGCTTCTCTTCCCAGCCTGAAAAGGGAGCATTAAAAACATTAACATAAAGGTGTGTGAATCTTGGAAAGCCTGGAACTCACCTGCTCTGTTAGTGCAGTGGAGAGATTTATGGTTTCTAATTTATTTGGGTTGCACTGCTTTTAATGTGGTAAAAAAATAATAGCTTTGTAAAACTCTGCTGCTGCTGTTCCCATGCAGGAATTAAGTAAGTGCCATAATGAATTTTTCAAGATATTTAAGTAACAGTGGGTATAGTCAAATTGGTGCTTATACAACCAGCTGAACAGATGTCTTGATATAAAATCTCTGTGCAAGTTCTGTGGGGCAGTTTGGGCTTTAACATTTTAGCCCAGTTAGGGTGACTGCTCTGTGGGCACTCTGGTTTCACTGGGCACTGGTTTAGCTTTAAATTTATTTTTTTTGTGCAACTTCTCCTATTTGCCACCCAGCAGACAGGTTAACATTTCCAGTGGAACAAAACTCTTCTCCGATTTCAGCTTGGCCACTGAGGAAGAGATGGTGAGAATTATCCCCCAAGGAAGCAAGGACAAGAGGGGGAAAAGATGCTCCAGATTAGGGCAGCTATGCTCAGTTGAATGGCTCAGGCAATGGCAACCCAAGAGCAAATGGATCACGATTTTTATCACCCTATCACCAACAACTTCTGAAGCTTGATCTCCTCAACACCAGACACAATGGCATGATTGGAGCTGGAGAGGACCTTACTCAGCCTCCTGGTCAGTAGGGGTGGAAGTGCTGGGGCTGACCTGCTCTGGCTGTTTGGGTAATCCAGAGGCAACAATTTTTTTTTGGGTAATGCTTTCAAACAGTTTCCTAACCTGTGGGCAGTCACCCTGCTGTGTCAGGCTGTTAAGGAGAGAGAGAGATGGGCACCTTCCTTTCCTTCTGGTTCAGTGTCAGCAGCTCCTTTGACTGACTCTGCTGAGGCACAGAGGCAAAAAAAAGTTAAAAAAAAAAAGAAAAATCTGCTGTTTATATTGGAGGGAAAGAGAAGGTTGATATATTAACAACAAATTAAAGAACTTCCTGAAAGCCATGTTAAAACATGCTTCCTGAACTAACTTTAATTACCAAATGGAGTCTCAGATTACTTTG